>NC_056743.1:145711072-145783572 GCF_019279795.1 Protopterus annectens | reverse complement strand
TAGTTTGTTTGTGGTGGGATATTACTCAACTGTCCTCAATTTTGCTCGTGTTTTGGTAAGTTCCTTGGGGTTTTCACACTTTGTGTCTTTCAGAAAATGCTTCCAAATGCAAGCATATTATTCTTGCAACTTGCTGTATTTAAATACAATATTTAAAGTATATTCTGATTTTGTCTATCCACCCAGAGGTGTGAACCTTGGCTCTAGAGGATTATTATTAGTGAAGTGACACCCAAACCCATGTGTAAAAATGGGAAAAGTGATTGTAGATGTATGGATTACGTCTTTGGCCTTTTTTTGGGGGGGTGTGGGGTAGAAGTGAGACATGAGGAGACATGATTTGTATACAAATGACAGCAACAACTTAAATATATGATTTATGGCCATTTATTATTCACTTTAATCCCTATATAACACCAGAGGGGTGCAGAGAAAGTGAGTATTATCTTTTGGGCATAGAGAGGTAGACAGTAATTCCACATATGCATTTTTGTAGCTATGCAAGCATTTGTCATCTCAGTCTATTGGGAAACACTGCATTTGCCAGCTTTTTGAACATTAAAGCTTGGGCACAACTGATTTCTTCCTTGAAAGAAAGTAACACTAAATTTAAGGCCATCTTGGATCAAGGGACCAGGAAAGCTCTAAAATGTACATAGAGTGTCTATAAACCTATGGCTTTTGGGGACCTAGACCCCTAGCTTAATGCAGTTATTTCTCTGCAGTCTTGGCTAGTCTTTCTGTTCAGCTTAAGAAAAAGAATTAAAAAAATTTAAAAAGTGGTACGGTGACAGGGTAAGATAACTATATTTTGGGATTGATCTGTCTCTATAGCCAACACCATCTCTCTTTTCAAATTTCTAATATGCATTCAGTGATTCAGCAGTGCATTTCCTGCATTCTTACAACATACATATGTCAGGTGTGTATGTGAAATGCCCCAGTTGATATACACTGGTGGCTAGAGAACTCAGGATACCTGGTGGTGGCTAGAGAATAAACAGGCTCAAACATGGTGCAGGTAGCAAGAGCCTGAATTCTCTACCCACCACCATTTGAGAAAACTTTTCAGATTTTTGCATCATATTTTTGTTCTGTTCTGTTTCTCATAAAATCTGTGGTTTCTGGATTTTTAATTCACTAGATAATTGATGGTGCAGTGGTAGCATTGCTGCTTCACAGCTAGAGGTTCTCCGGCTTGATTATTGGTTGGGGTGCCTTCTGTGTGGAGTCTGCATTTGTGTGGGACCCCCTGGGTGCTTGTTTCCTCCCATGTTACAAAGACGTGTCTGCAGTGTTTCTCCCTGGGTCTCTGCTGAAAATTGGCTTTGTTCCAAGTCAGACTTTCCTGGTTAACAAATGTTAAATAAAAATGACAGGCATTTGAATTTCAGACTTCATATTCTTCAGAAAGTACACGGTAACACAAAACCTTTTATTCTAGCAATTTTCTAAGTTTATAAGATGAATATTTGAAATTTGTCCCTATTTTTGGGGCTGTGTTCCCCCATTATTGGCTTTGTCCTGGTGTTTTGTGCTAAGAGGTTGAGAGCTATGGCGAGAACTGAATTCACTAAATGGTAGGCATTTAAGTTGGTCTTCCTCTCTTTTATGGAACAGCTGATTTGGCCTACTGGTATGTTGCTCTGAATGTTTTTCACAGAGTCCTGAGTCCAAGTATCGGCAATGAAATGTATGGTGGTAACACAGCATTTTATTCTAGAACCTTCCAAGATTATGCAAGCAATGTTTAAAATGTGTCCCTGGTTTTTGGGCTTTTGTCCCCCCCCCCAATAAATTTTGACTTTTCCAGATCTCCTGTGCTGCAAAGTTGAGAGATACAGTTGAGACTGTTGAGTAGATTTTGCAAGGAGCTGAGCTTCAGGGGAAGAGAAGTTTAGTGCTGCTTATGCTGAGTCTGCTTGCATTGTTAATAGCACAACAGGTAGTATACTTGCTTTTGATGCAAAAGGCTGTGGGCTCTACTCCCACAGTATGTAGATGCATTGCTGATACTGTACTGTGTTGTAAAGGGGGTGGATGCTGCAGTCCTGAGAATGTCTTCTTTGGTGAAGATACCTAGCAACTATGAACCTGTTATCAGTTTGCCATCCATTCCCTATTACAATATTACTAGCTTATCATTTTTTTTTATGTAACATAGGCACGTTATTTGTAGATGAAACAATGAAATATAAAGTTGTTTGCTAGCAACAACCACTTCATTAGTTACAGCTCTCTTTAATATGGAATTATTTAGATGACTTTTACTTTGGCAGAGATTCTGCATATTTACTGATACTGGTGAACTGTAGAAGTTTGAGTAGACTTTTATGATGGAAATGTTCTGAATTGGGCAGTTTTGTTATTATTGGTGCATGCATTTTATTTCATTGTTTGGAAAAATGTTCAAAACAATAAATTTAAAACACCCTCTAACAACTATACAAGGAATATAATTTAATACAATCAGAAAGGTGTATCAAAGGACACATGTATGTTTCATGTGCAAGGGGCCTATGACTTGAAAACAGCCCAAAGTTAATCTTTATCTTCCACTGGCAAAATATATTTTCTCTGAATGTAGGTTTCAGTGCTGTTTCAATTAATATGAGTTTCAAGGGCAGATAAGTTTTAATCCTAAGTCTGTTTTCATTGTGAGACTGCATTGCTTTGTTTAGCAGATGTCTATTAGTGTTTGTGCTGTAAAATGTAAAATACAACTATTAAATAAAATCCAAATAATTGTAGAAGTGAAGCAGTATACACATTACAGTGTTTATGGTAAATTGGGTGAAATAGCCAAGTAATGGGACATTGGAATGGCTGCAGGGGGGAGGCTCCATTCAACCATGATTTTGTGAGGGGTGAAGGGAAGGGCGGCAAACTCAAAGACAGCCCTGGCTGAACTATACCTCTCAACTGTCCAGATTTTCACAGAATGAATAGATTTTTGCTTTTTATTTTTGGTTTGTTCCTCATAAAGTTTGTGGTTTTCTGGCAAATCATTTAGGAATTAAGTCACTAAATAATGACACAGATTGAGTTGCAGACTTCATAACCTTCAGAAAACTGCATGCTAAAACAAGACCTGTTATTCTGTCAACTAAGTTTATACAAGAGCAATTTTAGTACTTTAGTGTTTGTATGTTCCCCCAATTTATTTGGCCTTGTCCAGACTTCCTGCTTTAAGAGGATGAGAGGTACGTGCCTATAAATCACTTTATAGAATTAGGCATATCCAAACCTCTCAACTATCCCCGATTTTGGCTTAAAATGTTGCTCTCCCCTAATAATCCCTCCGCAAAATGGCAATTTTGGAAGAAAACGTGGAGGGTTTGCAATTAATAAATAACTATAATGATCAGAGTTATAGATTACTTATTTCAAAAATGCATGTAGATTCTCTTATTTTGTCAGCTGCTCAAGTTAACAGTACTAATATTACAAGTGTCCCTTCTTTGACAGGTTCCCAGCTGTATTGTGTAGCTATTTTATATTTTTGCATCACATTGTTGGTCCGTTTTTCATAACATTGTGGTTTTCTGGCAAATTAGCGACAAATCATTAAAGACTGAAGTTAGAAAATAATGACAGACATTTGAGTTTCAGATTTCATACCTTTCAGAAAATTCATACTAATGCAAGACCTACTTACTGTTCTATTATCTTTCTAAGTTTATAAGAGCAATATTTAAAATTGTCCTTATTTTGGGGCCTTTGTCCCACTTTTATGTATGGCTTTGTCCAGATTTCTTGATCTGAGGTTGAGAGGTATGACAAATGTGTCAGGGCCATCACCGTCAGCCAGAGACGTTTCAAATTGTGACATACTTGTTGCACTCCTCCCCCACGTAGTGACTCTGGATGTGTCCAAGCAAAGCAAGGAGCAGTTATGCAGTGTAAGTGTGCAGAGTATTCCCCCCATCCAAGGTAGACACAAGTACGACAGCGGCTTTTCATCTGTCCTTGATTTTGCAGAATGTTCTGGTTTTCTGTCATATTTTTATACTGTTGATTTATGCTTCTTATTATTCCGAAACTGCATGCTTTTGCAGTGCCCTGTTGCTGTGTTTGGTAGCAATGCTTTAATGACCATCGGGTAAGCTTGTCTGAGATTGTAAGATGCAAGTAAGCTTTAATAAGCATACTATTAAAGAATTGCCAGCACTGAAAGCCTTTTTGTTGTTGCCATGCAGAGAATATTTACATAACCAGATAACATATAAGCCTAAGGTATTGAAATGCATATGACAGTATTTCTAATAAAGGACAGGATTACAGTATTTTCAGAAGCTCATTACATTTGTTGGAGACTTGCAGTCATCTTTGCAGGCTTCACCCGTAAACTAAACAGAATGCCAATCTATCATGTGTGGTCCATAACCTGGGCAGTAATCCTTTAAGCAATTTATCTTGATCTTGTTTCTTGTTTGCTGCTCATTTTTTACTTTGATCATATTTTCCCCATGAAACAAGTAGATAGTTGTTGTCAGGCAGCACGTATTTTTTGCATAAGAAACATTTTTACAAGTAGGGCTATCACAGAGATTACTACTTTCAACATGTTACTTGGTACTTTTATAAAGCTGAATATAAATTAGAATTAGAACTGCAGTGCAAGACGAAGTGGCTTGAGTTGAGTGCTGCTGCTTTTTTTTATACTTGATTTTGACTGGCATTCCAGTAATTTATTTAAAAAGTAATTTATTTTTTCATGCTCACAACCTTTTTGTTTCCATCTAGATATTAAGTAAGCTGTCATGTAGTCAATCCATTAAAATATTTTTTTTCTTCTACGCTTCATTTTATCTGGATTGGACTTTCATAATGACAGTTTGGCACCCAGGGCAGTACATTTAATTAAAGTTCCAGTTTTTGTGGTTTTGAGCATAGCTCCACCCCTTTCTAGTTGGGCACACCCCTTCCAATTGGCCCCAGCCATTCAGCTGTCTCCTGCAGCCCCCCTTTGATTTGAAGTCACCAGCCACCACTGATATATATACACACATACATACACTCACATGCACGCACACACACACACACACACACACACATATATACGTATGTGTGTGTGTATATACACACACACAATTTACTAAGACTTTGTAGTGCAGGAAATCTTTTAGCTAGAGTCTGTATCTTATAGGTTCATAGGTGTGTACTAGGCTAAATACCACAAGGGCCGTTTTAAGCCTAGGCATGCATCCTAAATCTCTGACCAGTTCAAGTAACCTTGATTAGTTTAAGCAAGGGCTTGGGAAGTGAAACATTTTCAAGCATGAGGCCTGGGAGATGAACCATTTACAGGCTGCCTGTGTCCATTAGAGGCATAGGTGCCAAAGCAGGGATGAATTTCCTGTTCCCCATCCAACTGTCCAAGTTGCACTTGAGTTAGGTTAGAGAGGAACTCTTGCTTCACATGGATGGGGACCCTGTCCCAAATAAGGGGTAGTCTCTGGTTACATTCCCAACTCTCCAGCAGGTCCTGTTTGTATTACAGGCAAGGTTTAAGTTTTTAGAATAGGTAATTCTGGTGCTGTTTGTTTTGGAGCTATATAGGAGGTCCACCAGAATGAGGTCTGACAATGCCGTGTATGCCAGGCATAGATCTCCCCTCAACAGTCTGTAGGAGACAGAATACAGGGATAGGGCCTTAAAATGATCTGCATTCTCCTTTATTTTTTTAGTGAGGAATCTCTGTGGACTTTTCAGTTGTTGGCTATGCCTGGTTATGTATTTACCAAATGGGGCATTGTACTCAATAGGTCTGCTGAATACAGTGGAACATTGACTACTTTGACCTAGATGCCATACATTTGTTTATAAGTTAGACAAATAGTTGAGAAGAAACTTGAGATGATGGAGCCCATCTCTGTGGTATTAGACTTGGAGGAAGTATATGACAAGGTCTCAAGAAAGCTGGTTTGGGCAGTCTTCTGATGGTTCAAAATCCCAGAGACAGTAGTAGAATTAGTGCAGGCTTTGTACAAGGATCTGATGACACAAGTTTAAACAGTGTTTGGACTCTCAGAGATGGTTCCAGTCAGAGCTGGATCAAGGTCAAATGGAACACTAGGCAGAGAAATAGGTTGGGGTCTCCCCAGAGCAGACCCTCCTGTGACAACTCCCTATCCCCGCAGCAGCCCCCTCCCCAACCATTATTTTTTTTTTTTATTTTACATTTGTTGACTGGGCTAGTATAGCTGGATACATGTCCATTTTCAGTAGAGGCCTGGGGAGAAAAGCTCCAAGAAACATACAGAATTAATATAAAAGTCAAAACAGATCAAACTAAACAAAACAACTATTGTTTCATAAAATCATTAGTTTTTTTTTTTTTTTTTTTTTTTGTACAAAATACAATATTCATAGTGAGCATAACATGTGAACTGTATAAGAGAGGGTACAATGTACATATATACATACTTTTATTTGCAATAACATCTTTAAGGGTAAGATTAAAGAGATGTAGAGTGGTGATTAGTGTAAATGAAAAAAAGTTAGTCAGGGTTAGTACAGGAGCATAGCCAGTGTGTATTGAGAAATAGTTTTAGATTCCTTTTAAAGGGTGAGAGAGAAGTCAGAGTTGTGAGATCATTGAGTAGTTGATTCCATAATTTTCCAACTGTGTTGGAGAATAGGGAGTCACCTGCAGAGTTGTTGGATTTGGAAGTATTGATCAGCAGTTTGTTTGAGGAGCATAGGTTCTTAAGGTTATTTTAAGGTGTAATGAGGCTAGAAAGTATTGGAGTGTTGGTGGGTTGATACAGGATCTTGTGGGTTATAGCAAGCTGGTGAAATTGAAGCAGGTTAAGAAACTCTAGCCAGTCAAGTTGTTTTAGGTTAAGACTGTGATGAGTTCTGAAAGGAGAGCCTGTAGCAAATCTAGCAATATTATTATAGGATGTTGCCAGTTTGTTGAGGATGATTTGAGAAAGATTAGTGTATAAAGGTGAAGCATAGAGTAGAATGGAGATTAAATGAGTTCTGGCTATGACAGTCCTAGCTGCTGGTGAAAGAAAGTGTTTGATTCTATAAAGGGATCCAAGTTTTTTTGTTAACTGTTTTTATTGTGCTGTTAATATGAGTATCAAATTTGAGGTTGTTGTCTATTGTTATTTCTAAGAGTTTAGTTGTCAGGTCAGGAGAAATAAGAGTAACATTATTGGATGTGAGTATGAATTGTATAGGGGTGGACTTTCGGGTTGGTGTGAAGAGTAACTGTTTAGTTTTTTGGGGGGGTTTAGGAGGAGACAGCGGTTTGAGAACCATTGTTCTACAGTATTGAAAGATTTTTGGGTAAGAAACTGAAGTACAGTTTGAGAAGTGGCTGAACAGATTATAGTAGAGTCATCTGCATATTGAATGCTGTTAGTGTGTGAAATAGCTGTTTGAAGGTCATTAATATAAATGGAAAATAGAAGTGGGCCTGATATGGAGCACTGTGGAATGCCAAGGGAAATGGGATGGTAATTAGATAGTTTATTTTGCCAGAGTACTGCCTGTTGCTGGTTTTCTAGTAAGATTTGAACCAATTCATGGCTAGAGGATTGAGTGAAAGGGATTCTAGTATGTGTAAAAGGAGTTGGTGATTGACCATGTCAAAAGCTTTATATAAATCAATGAAGACTGCAGAGGAAAGAATATTTCTGTTACGATTTTCGTTGATAGTGTGTGAAGGATAGCAGGGCAGTGGTGGTACTGTGGAAAGGTCTAAATCCATGTTGACAGTTGACAAGTAAGTTGTTATGGAGAAGGTGGTTAAGTAGTTGCTTATGGATGCACTTTTCCATTATTGTTGCAAGAGGAGATAGAGCTATAGGACGAAAGTTAGAAAAGTCATTGGAGTTCCCCCCTTTATGTAGTGGGATGATATGAGAGATTTTCCAGATAGATGGGATAGTTCCTTCACTAATGGTTCTATTGATGAGAATGGAGATGGGATAGGCAATGACTTTAGTTCCCTTTTGCAGGAATTCTGCTGGGAGTTGGTCAGCTGAGGGGGTGGTAGGTTTTAATTTTTGGAGAAGGGAGCAAATAAAGGAAGTAGCCACTGGTTGTAAATGAAATGATGGGGGTGGGTTTGTAGTAGAAGTAGGCAGCTTAGAAGTATCAGGAGATAGATGGCTAGCTAGAGTTTGGATGGTGTTTGTGAAGAAAGAATTAAAAGCATTAGAAGTATGTGTGGGATTCTCAGGGTTAGAGCCTAGTGGGTTGGGAGTGATACATTGACCTGGGTAAAGAAGTTTGTTAATGCTAGTCCAGAACTTTTGTGGTTCCTTGTGATAGGTTTGCTGTAATTGGAGGTAAAATTATTTTTATCTAATAGGATGGCTTTTTCTGTATTATTTCTATGTTGTCTAAAGCTTTTTTGGTCTGTAGGATTCTTAGTAGTATGCCATTTTGCCCAGGATTTGTTTCTGAGAAGGATTTTTTTGCCTAGTATCGTTAGAGAGCCAAGGGGCTGGTTTACTTTTATTTCTGACAGAGCATACTGGGGTTTGTTGGTCCAGGATGGCTAAGAATGTGGAGTTGAAGTATTCTACTGCTTCATTGAGTGGCAGAGTTTTTAGCGGTGTCCAATTACATTGATTGAGTTCTGTTTGGAAAAGTTCTGGGTTAAATTGCTTTTTGGTGTGTACTGTTCTGAAAGTGTTAGGGAAATTTAGGTTGGTTTTATGTCTGATAATATAAGTTAGGGAATGGTCACTTGGATCATCTGGGAGTGTTCCTACTTTTTAAGTCTGAGGACAATTAGTAAGTATCCAGTCCAAGATACTTTATTTGTTGTTGGGTCTATTGGTTCTGGTAGAGGAGTTAATGGTTTGTGAGAAGCCATAATGGTTAATATGGGTGGTGGGGTGGGCATTACTACAGGACTTCCAGTCGATATTAAAGTCTCCTAGGACTATGGTTTCTTGTGGGAGATTAATAGAAAGCCAGTTAAGGATATTCTCAAGTGTATTGATGTTATTTCCTGGAGGAAGATATATACAGATAATATATATGGCTTTGAGTGTTGACCTGAAATTTTGAGAAGTATTTCAGCAATATTGTCTAAAGGTGGACTAAGATTTACAGTGCTAACTTGTAGCTCTGTTTTATAGAGGATTGCTACCCCTCCTCCCTTTTTGGCTGTGCGGTCTAATCTAATGATATTGTAACCAGGTGGGGTGACGTCAATGTCCAGTTGGTTTTAGCCAAGTTTCTGATAAACATAGGATGTCAAATTGGACATCTAGGAGGGCGTGAAGTTGAGAAATTTTATTGCAAATGCTGCATATATTGAGATGGGCTATCCAGAGTAAGTTAGAGGGTTTGGTAGGTCCTAGGGTGCTAGTTATATTTGGCTTGCTGTTTGCAGTGGTAAAGGTATGGTTTGGGCCAGGGTTAAGATGAATGTCTCGATCTAGAAAGGAGTGGAGGAGTGTTGTGTTTAGGGTGGAGGGGCTTACAATAATAGTCAAATAGTTTTCTATTATTTGGTTGTATACTTAATGTGTGCTAGTCGGTGATATTTGGCTAGTAGGTAGCTGGGTTTGGATATGAAGTTTAGGAAGGTTGGAGAGATAGCTAATGGTGGTGTTGAAGTGTGTTTGAAGGGGAAGGGAAGGCTAGAGTATAGAGCTTGTTCATTGGAGGTTAAGAGATATGCAGTGGTAAGAGGAGGTAAGAGTGAGACCAGGATTAATAATTGTAAATGATATTTGATGGTTGATGTAGACATTGTATTGGTTTGAGAAGTGAGAGAAGAATGGGAGGTAAAGTTTTGAAAGCAGGTTACCAGATATGTAAGTAGGTGGGGTGATGTAACAAGGAGGGATGAGTGGTTAAGTAACAGTGGGTGTGTTAAGATAATGGGGGTTGAGAATGGTAATGGTGTGATCTGCTTGACTGAAGTAGATGTAATGGGGGTGTGGCTTTTGGAGGAATAAATGTAGAAGTACTGGGGTGGGTGGGAATTGGAGGCAGGGTAGGGGAGCGGAGTGAGCCTGCAGGGCGAACGGAGCGGGTAGCGACAAGAGAGTAGATTGTCGAGGATGACAATCAGTTTGTGAAATTCTGCAGGTAAGTCTGAAGGTAAGAAAATTTGGAAGAAAGTTGAGAGGCTAGCAAGACGACTTGGGATGTTAGACATTTAGAATGTGATGAATGATAGCTTAGGACAAAGGAGAAAAGGTAAAACAGTAAGTCAGAAGAACACTGAGAACAGTGCTAGGGAGGTATGGTTAAGAATAGGTGAAGAAATTAAGCATACAGGAAGCTTGAATGAAGGTGCCTCCTAGTGGCCAGTCACTTTTTGCAGCAAATAGGTCTACTAAAGGGAATTTCAGGCATAGGGAGAGGAGGGAGATAAACTAGTTAGAGATAAGGAGTGTATAATTTGGAAGTAAGGGCCATTTAGAAAGCTAAATGGGGGGGTGGTGGCTGCTGGCTAACCTGACTGGGAAGCTTGCCTTACCTAGCAGTATCTATAAAAAAATATTATTAGAATTTTTCTAGAAGCTATAACAACACATACTTTTGCTGTCTTTTATCATGGTAAGGTCTCTCTGGGAGCTGGTAGGTTACTTCTTAATTTAAGACTATTTTTCTTAAACATCCAACCCAGCCACTGGGGATGCACAAGCCAGTGCATTTCTTTGTGCCGGTCCCAAGCCCGGATAAATGGGGAGGGTTGCGTCAGAAAGGGCATCTGGCGTAAAATTTTGCCAAATCATACATGCAGACAGAAGTACACATATACATACTGGATCGGTTGAGGCCCAGGTTAACAACGACCGCCACCAGTACTGTTGGCCAACAGGGTGCTGGCAGAAATTGGGCTACTGTTGGCCAAAGGAGGACAAGAGGCGGAAGGCATGGCCAAAGGCATGTAAAGGCTAGGATTGTGATAGTGAGAGTCAGAACTTTGAATGTTGGCAGTATGACTGGTATGGGGAGAGAACTAGCTGATGTGGTGGACTGAAGGAAGGTTGGTATATTGTGTGTGCAAGAGACCAGATGGAATGGGAGTAAGGCTGGGTGTATCGGAGGCGGGTTCAAATTGTTTTATCATGGTGTTGATGGGAGGAGAAATGGCGTAGACATTATCCTGAAGGAACAGTATGCTAAGAGTGTTTTGGAGGTGAAAAGAGTGTCAGATAGAGTGATGTTTATGAAGCTGGAAATTGATGGTGTAATGATGAATGTTGTTAGTGCATATGCTCCACAAGTTGGGTGTGCGATGGATGAGAAAGTAAAATTTTGGAGCAAGTTGGATGAAGTGGTGATGACTGTACCCAAGGGTGAGAGACTGGTGATTGGAGCAGATTTCAATGGGCATGTTGGTGAAGGGAACAGAGGGGATGAGGAAGTGATGGGGTAGGTATGGTGTTAAGCAAAGGAATGCGGAAGGTCAGATGGTAGTGAATTTTGCAAAAAGGATGGACATGGCTGTGTTGAATACGTATTTTAACAAGAGGGAGGAGCATAGGGTGACATACAAGAGTGGAGGAAGATGCACACAGGTGGATTATATCTTATGTAGAAGGGCCAGTCTGAAGGAGATTGGAGACTGTAAAGTGGTGGCAGGGGAAAGTATAGTTAGGCAGCATAGGATGGTGGTGTGTAGGATGACATTGGTGATCAAGAAGAGGAGGATGAGTGTGAGGGCAGCACCAAGGATCAAATGGTGGAAATTGAAAAATGGTAATTATGAGGTGATGTTCAGGGAAGAGTTAAGACAGGCACTGGGTGGCAGTCAAGAGCTACTGAATAGCTGGGTAACTACAGCAGAGCTAGTAAGAGAGAAGGCTAGAAAGGTGCTTGGTGTGACATCTGGAAAGAGGAAGGAGGACAAAGGAGACCTGGTGGTGGAATGAAGAAGTACAGGAGAGTATACAGAGAAAGAGGTTGGCGAAGAAGAAGTGGGACTGTCAGAGATATGAAGAAAGTAGACAAGAGTATCAGGAGATGAGGTGCATGGCAAAGAGAGAGGTGGCAAAGGCTAAGAATAAGGCGTCTGACGAGTTGTATATAAGGTTGGACACTAAGGAGGGAGAAAAGGACCTGTACCGATTGGCTAGACAGAGGGACCGAGCTAGTAAAGATGTGCAGCAGGTAAGGGTGATAAAGGATAATGAGGGAAACATACTCACAAGTGAGGAGAGTGTGTTGAGCAGATGGAAAGAGTACTTTGAGGGGCTGATGAATGAAGAGAATGAGAGGGATAGAAGGTTGGATGATGTGCGGATAGTGAATCATGAAGTGCAGTGGATTAGCAAGGAGGAGGTAAGGATAGCTATGAAGAGGATGAAGAACGGAAAGGCTGTTGGTCCAGATGACATACCTGTGGAAGCATGGAGATGTTTAGGTGAAATGGCAGTGGAGTTTTTAACTAGATTGTTTAAAGAAATCTTGGAAAGTGAGAGGATGCCTGAGAAATGGAGAAAAAGTGTTTTGGTACCGATTTTTAAGAATAAGGGTGATGTGCAGAGCTGTAGTAACTACAGATGGATTAAATTGATCAGTCACAGCATGAAGTTATGGGAAAGAGTAGTGGAAGCTAGGTTAAGAAGGGAGGTGAGGATTAGTGATCATTAGTATGGTTTCATGCCAGGATAGAGCACTACAGATGCAATGTTTGCTTTGAGAGTGTTGATGGAGAAGTACAGAAAATGTCAGAAGGAGTTGCATTTTGTCTTTGTGGATTTAGAGAAAGCATATGACAGGGTGCCTAGAGAGGAGTCGTAGTATTGTATGAAGAAGTCGGGAGTGTCAGAGAAGTATGTAAGAGTGGTACAGGATATGTACGAGGGTAGTGTGACAATGGTGAGGTCTGCGGTGGGAGTGATGGATGCGTTTAAGGTGGAGGTGGGATTACATCAAGGTTTAACTCTGAGCCCTTTCTTATTTGTAATGGTGATGGACAGGTTGACAAGACGAGATCAGACAGGAGTCCCTATGGACTATGATGTTTGCAGATGACATTGTGATCTGTAGTGAGAGTAGAGAACAGGTGGAGGAGACCCTGGAGAGGTGGAGATATGCTCTAGAGAGAAGAGGAATGAAGGTCAGCAGGAAGGACTAAGACAGAATATATGTGTGTGAAAGAGAGGGAGGATAGAGGAATGGTGAGGATGCAGGGAGTAGAGGTAGCAAAGTTGGATGAGTTTAAATACTTGGGATCAACAGTTCAGAGTAATGGTGAGTGTGGAAGAGAGGTGAAAAAGAGAGTACAGGTAGGATGGAGTGGGTGGAGAAGAGTGTCAGGAATGATTTGTGACAGACGAGTACCAGTAAGAGTGAAAGGGAAGGTCTACAAGAGGGTAGTTAGACCAGCTATGGTATATGGGTTGGAGACAGTGGCATTGACAAAAAGGCAGGAGTCAGAGCTTGATGTGGCAGAGTTAAGATGTTAAGATCTGCACTGGGTGTGACAAGGATGGACAGGATTAGGAATAAGTATATTAGAGGGTCAGCCCACATTAGAAGGTTTGGAGACAAAGCCAGAGAGGCAAGATTATGTTGGTTTGGACATGTGCTGAGAAGGGATGCAGAGTATATTGGGGAAATGATGCTAAGGATGAAGCTGCCAGGTAACAGGAAAAGAGGAAGGCCTAAGATGAGGTTTATGGATGTGATGAGAGAGGACATGCAGGTGGTTGGTGTGACAGAGCAAGATGCAGAGGACAGGAAGAAATGGAAACATTTGATCTGCTGTGGCGACCCCTGACGGGAGCAGCCGAAAGAAGAAGTTTCTTAGATGTCCAGCAGGGTACGTTCAGGTGGTCTATTTCAGGGACATACAGGAACACAAGGCTGGTACATGTAGAAAGAGAGAAAAGGATAGTGAGGCAGACAATACGTGAGCTAGAGAGCAGAGAGTTTTCACAGACATAGTTGCATGTTTAACCTCAGCATAAAATCACAGTACTCTATTTTTTTATCAAAACATACAATAATTACAGTATTTATCAGGTACTGCTATGAATACTAAAGCCCCTTCAAAACACAGACAAATAGCTGGTATAAAAAAGCTGCATTTGCTTTTTTTTTTTTAAATAATGCGTTAACAAACAACTTTTCCCGGGTCAGAACACAACACTTTGAGGTAACTTAGTCCAAGGATAGTTCAAATAGTCGAACGGATGTGCTCAGTTAGTACTGCATTAGTCTACAAGCAAGTCGCTAACAAGGTTTAAGCCCAGACATAAGAACCGAACCAGATTCCATTAAGCAGTTCAAAAATATACTTTGTACTGGCTATTGGTATTAACATGAGAAATGGAGGCATACAGTCACTATAGTAAAGGTGGTATGTACATTAAACACGTGCATTAAGGGTAGGGCAGTATCATAGATTAATTTTAGATCTAGTGCAGTGGAATCGCTGCTTACAGTCCCTCATGCTCAACGCTATGTTGGCTTGAGTTTATGCGGTGACTTAAGCAGAAGTTCTTCTTCTTCTTTTGTTTTTTTTCCCAGTTAGGGGTCGCCACAGTGGATCACCTGTCCGCTCATGATTGGCAGTGGAGTTTTACAGTGTCGAGTTGCCAGCCTGGTGCCCAACCTTCTACAGAAGGCACACACACACACTCACACCTAGGGCCAATTTAGAGTGTCCAATCCACCTACAGCATGTCTTTTGGGATGTGGGAGGAAACCCACGCGACCACAGGGAGGACATGCAAATTCTGCACAGAAGGCACCCCAGCCGAGAATCGAACCAGAGAACCTTTTGCTATGAGGTGGCAACGCTAACCGCTGCACCATCATGGCCGCCCTTAAGCAGAAGTATAGTATTTAAATTGACTCTGCACGTTGATATGGCAATATAATATCAGTTCCATGGCAGTAGAGCCGCTTGTTCTAGTCCCCGTGTACAACGCTTTGAAGGCATAGGCATGTACGGAGAATTAAGCTTTCCTACACTAATACAATCAATTCGGCACCTAGAATTTCACTACATTTGCCTGCACAAGGCTTTATAGTTTTAATTAAGCATTACTGCAATGTTTAAATTGATTCTACACATAGGGTAAGTGTTAATATATTGGTTCACTTAACTCTGCACTATAACAATTTGATGTCCCTTCCGCAGCAGTAGTAGTGCCGTTTATAGTAGTCCCTTGTGCACAACACTGAGTAGCTTTAAGCATAAACAGTGCAATTAGGTGATACTTCAGTGGTAAAATCAGTTCTCCAGATATAAATTAACTAATATTTATCTGCACCATGCTTTCTAGCGTATCTCTGCACATATAATCACTATGTTTATCTGTACAATGCTTTCTGGGCTTAATTAAGCGTTATTCCATTGGTTAGATAAGCTCTATACAGAGAATAATCAGTAATTCAGTGGTTACATTAACACTGCACATTAGATAGGGCAATGTCAATTTAACGTACTTTAACAGCAGAAGCACCACTTGTTACATTCCCACGTGCACCACGCTATGTAGTCTTAAGCGTATGTGGTGAGAGTGGAGTCCGCAAACAAATATTTAGTGTTCTATCACTTGGCTTTTTCTCCCCAGTTACCATAAACACTGTTCAAACCTATCAATGTGCATACTGATTTATTGTTCTGTGTTCTTTGATTCATTTTCCTGGTTGTATTAAATTATATTCCTTGTATAATACAGCACCACTTGTTGGAATGTGTTTTAAATTGGCAGTTTTGAACGTTCTTTCAGTAAGCAATGAAAAAAAAATGTATGAACCAGTAATGACAGAACTACCCATTTAAGAACATTTTAATCATAATAGGTCACTCGAGCTTATGTCATTGCAATGCACCAGTATCGGTCAATAAGCACAATCTCTGCAGAAGTAAATAAATCATCCAAATAATTCCATATTAGAGAGCTCTGTAACAAATTAGGTTGCTACTGGCAAACAACTTTACATTTCAGTGTTTCATCTACAAATTCAGTGCCAGCTGCCCTTGAAGAATGAATTGCCTATGTTATAAAAAAAAATGAGGTCCGAATGGAGAGATGATAAAATCAGCAAAAGGAGAGAAGTATTGCTGGAACTGAATTCATCCTCAAGTCTTGGTAAGTACCTTCACAAGGTGGACCCTATTGTTCACAAAATCTCAACAAGATGAAACTGATATATAGACTGCATTTTATATAGTATATTTCATGGACAGAAGTAGGTTAAAAAAGTAAAGAAGATGGCTGGGTGCACAAGACTCGGGATAAAAAAAGTGCACAATCCTGGTAGGTGCAGTGGTACCAGGACTGGAAAAAATGGCGTAAAATCCTCAAGACATGGAAATATTCATACAATGGGGCTAGGTCAAGCCCAGGGGGAGGATGGCCCCCCTGTTGTAGAAGGAAGTAGCAGTCCACAAAAATAAAAAAAAACTGATATGCCAAAAAAGAGCCATACAGATGATAGAGTGGACTATTGAGGATAAGAAAGAAATTATGTATTATTATTATTATTATTATTATTATTATGGAACAAGCCCAGAATTTCCAAACAAAAGATATATGAAAAGATTAAAGGAGAAATTAGAGGAAAGAAAAATTCCAGAAGAAACAACTGTCTGAAGCTTAAAATAAAAATGTGTGCTCATGAATACAACAGAGCTTTGAAAAACAATACATAGACCAAGAAACCTTATGACGTTTGGAAAAAGAAGTGAATAAAGAAGTGTGAAAATTTAAAGAACAAAATTTAGAGATGGTTCAAGGATATAAATGAGAAATATAGACATGGGAAAGAGAGAGAGATCTGATATTGTGCAATATTTATGCAAAGGAGAAAGACTTATTAATCAACGCAAAAAAGGCAATCCCAAAGATATTCGAAGAGAAATACAGGCAAAGGCATCCAGATATGGAAAATTTCACAATAAAAAAATAAGATCACAAAGAGGGAATGTAAAACAGAATATTAGTCAAGTAGAAGTAAAACAAATAAATAAAAGCTGAAGTTCAGGAATATTTACAAAGTGAAGGATTCAGTGTAGAAAGTCTAACACAGGTTATATCACAGCATGATGGAAAAATGAGCCTCCAAAATAAGGAGAAACAAGAGGAGCAGGACACATCTGAAGAAGAAATATGGACATGGGAAAGAAAAAGAGATTTAATATGGTGCAGTATCTATGCAAAGGAGAAAGCCAAACTAATCAATGCAAAAAAAGGCAGCCCCAAAGATATTCAAAGAGATATACAGGTAAAGGCAACCAGATATGGAAAATTTTGCAGTACAAAAAATAAGAAAACTAAGAGGAAAAGTAGAAAAGAGTATTAGTAATGGAGAAGTTAAAGAAACTGAGATTATGGATTACCTGCAAAGTGAGGGATTTAGTGTAGAAAATTTAACTCCGATAACAATACAACAGGATAGATCATTGGACACCCAAATTAAGGAGAGATCAGTGGAACAGGAAGCATCTAATCAGATGACATATGAAAATACTTTGGCGGCTCGCACAGGAAACCAGTACAAATGTTCAGTTGGAGCTATACAGAAAAGGAATGAGCAGGAAACTGTGGCAACTCTGACACAGTCAGTGTCATGGAGTGATAGGCCAGTGAGTTCTCATATGAAAGACTAATGGATGACATTGGGCGAAACTGAAAAGAATGACACCGGAAGATGCTCTGGAACTTTCTGTAGAATGCCCACAGGAAATGGAGAGCAAAAAATGTGCCCTCAGTTTAGAAAAAAAATTATCTAAGAGAAGAATTGCTTGATTTAATAGAGATGGATAGACACAGTAAGGTAAATGAAAGCAGTAGACTGCAGGAGGTCAATAAAAACCCTAGAAAATTTGAAAATTAACACAGTAATTAGGACTGTCCCTAAGGAGTCATGCAATATAACAGAAATAAATAGGATGCATTACTGTGCAGCCAAATTAAAAACAGATAAAGTCCTACCACAGAAAC
Organism: Protopterus annectens; assembly: GCF_019279795.1. NCBI lineage: Eukaryota > Metazoa > Chordata > Ceratodontiformes > Protopteridae > Protopterus > Protopterus annectens. Next base: position 145,765,672 of record NC_056743.1, on the reverse strand, counting down.
AGAGTGTAATAAGGGAAAGGACGGGGAGAAATCGAATGCCATCATGGAAGTATCGAATAGGGAAAACTATTAAGACATGAAGTGTCCTGTTAGAGTATCGGGGACAGATCAACAAAAGTACTCAAAAGATATGATAAAAGCAATGCGCACAGTATTATGAAAAATCAGGATTTATCATGTGCTAGCACAAATAAACTAAAAATATTGGCACAGGCAAAAAAATAACCTGGCAGATACATAGATAACTATAAAGGAAAAAGTTCCAAATACGCAATTTATTGATGACACAAAAGTTTTACAGAGAATTGGGAAACAGGGTAAAAGAAATTGAAAGACCACCAAAAAAAAGAAATGGATATATTTTGGAGAAATATCTGTGAAGATCCTCTGGAACATAAAGATGCTAAATGGATAGAAGACACAAAAGAAAGAATAAGAAGTTCAAATGTACAGGATATGCAATGGAATGAAGTAACGGCCAGAGAGATTGAAACAAAGATAAGCAATGCTTCTAATGGGGAAAACCCCAGGCCCAGATGCAGTACCTAACTTTTGGCTAAAAGTATTAACATCTTTACATGAAGATTTAGCCATGTGTAAGAACTATTTATATGCACACCCCAAATAGACACCAGCCTGGCTAACAGGAAAAACAATACTCCTACTTAAGAGCAAACCTGGAAGCCATCCTAAAAACTATAGACCAATACCTTCCCTTCTGAAGCCATATAAACTATATACTGGAATTGATGCCTTCAGAGTTTATAGTCATTTAGGGGAAAACTTGATCATGGAAATAGAACGAAAAGGTAATAAAAGAAAGTCATATGGAATAAAGGATCATTTGGTGTTAGATTCTTCCCCTTTCTGCAGTTCTCCATTATAACTAAGTAAGGCATGTATAGACTACAAAAAAGCATTTGATTCCACATTCATGGATAAGAGTGCTTAAAAATGTATAAGCTACACCCTATACTGATTGATTACATTACAGCAACCATGAAACAGTGGCATACCACTTTGCAGTTAAGCCATGATAAAGGCAAATTATTATTCCAGGGATAACATTTCAAAGGAGGTATTCCAGGATGATGGTCACCACTGCTCTTTTGTCTTGCCCTTAACCCATTCAGCTGTCTACTTAACATATTAGGTCATGCCTATAATTTGGCTCCCAGAAAACAACCATGTGTAAAGACTTCTCATCTTTTTGTAGATGATTAAAGACTGTATAGCTCATTAGATGAGGAACTGACAGCATAAATGCAAGTGGTCAAAACTTTTTTCAGATGATATAAGAATGTCATTTGGTCTTGATAAATGTTCAAAAGCAACCTTTAAAGCAGGAAAGGTTCAGCACCAAGAAAACATCAGTTAGGAACAGGAATGTAATATAAAAGAACTTGAGCAAGAGGGAGTGTGTAAATATTTGGGAATTGATCAAGGATCAGCAGTAAAACATGAACAAATGTGAATACAACTCAGTAAGGAATATTTCAGAAGACATAAATTAATACTAAAAACAACATTGACATCTAGGAGCAAAGTCCAAGCTATGAACTAATTTGTTCTTCCTGTCCTAAGTTTTGGAGTGATTGGCTAGCCGCAAAAGGTGTTGGATAGTTTGGACAGGAAAGCAAGAAGGATGCTTCATTCTCATCAAATGATTTATAAAAATCAGTGCATACCAAGACTATATATTCCCCATTCTGAAGGAGGAATGGGCCTTCTTGAAACTGACTACATGTATGGATCTGCTATAGCGGGACTTCATACATATCTGCTGACCTCACATGACCTAGACATAGTGAAAGTTTTGAAATATGAGGAGAATAAGTCTAAGATGACTTCCCTGCTTAGTTTAACAGAAGTGTATTGGGATCAGGTGGGAATGGAAATCAAACCAGAAGCAGATAAAAATCAGGTAGCAACTGAATGTGCAAAAAAAAAAAAGAATATAAGGTGAAGGATCAGGCAAGAAGGCAAGAAATGTGGAAAATGCATAAATATAGTTGCAAGTATATTAAACTCTTGGAACAACCTCATGTTGATCAAGATCGGATGCAGGAATGGTTAACGAGAAGTGACTTTAAACCAAAAGACAAGGTTAATATTGGTTGCCGAAAATAATGGACTACATAAATGTTTGTTTACAAAGTGCATTTGAACATGTGGGAGAAACAGACAAATGCAAGTTTTGTAAAATAGAATTGGAAAATGTTTTACATCTTTTTTGCTGGTTGTGATATACTGATGGCAGAAGGACTGTATACTGAAAGCTACATTAATGTGACAAGACTGTTACACTGGGGATTGTGCAAACATTATACTATTAAAGTAGCTGAAAAGTACTGGAAACATGAGCCACAAAGCATCAAAGAACATGGTCAAGTTTATACCACATGGTATCATCCATTTCCAACAATTCAAAACATAGATGCAAGAAAACCAGATATACTAGTCCATGAGAAGAAGGCAAAAGTAGCATTGATTATTAAAATTGCTACACCTAGTGACTACAGTGTCCAGAGAGATGCAAAGTCATAAAATGCCAGGATTTCCAGGCAGAAATGAGGGCAGTGTGGAAGAAAGATACTCAGACAGTTCCAGTAGTGGTATTAGCAACAAGTTTTATATAAAAAAAATTTACAGTCTTGGATATGTTACCGATACTTGCAACTCCAAACGAATCATAGGAGTAGTCATTACTGGGTACATTGCGGCTGCTGCGAAGAACATTTCTGGCTGACATCAAAGAATGAAACAATACTTTTCATGAAGTTTAATCATAATTTGACTTAGGAATGAGGTCCATTCCCATCGTGGAATTAGAAACCAAAAAGATTTGGAAAAATTTTAAAAAATGGGAGTAGAATCCACAGCCTTCTGAACCAAATTCAATTAAACTACTAACACTGCTTTGAAATTCAACTGTTCTGACAGCGACCACCATTTGCCAAACAAAACAGTTGTGTATTGAAAACAGACTTGGCATGAGCAACAGTAAATCTATCTACTGTTGAAACTCACAAGTCCATGAAATGCACTGAAACTCATAATCTCCTAAAACTGTAAAATTCACAATTCCATCAGCAGTCTGGTAGTTGGTGTAGGGGATTAAGGCTCTTGTCTCCTGTAACTAAGTTATAGGGTCAAGCCTGATCATGTTAATTGACTAGCCTGCCCCCCCCCCCCCAAAAAAAAAAAAAAAAAAAAACTAGAGCATTATATACCATACCTCTCAACCTCTTAGCACAAGAAATCTGGAAAAAGCCTAAAATAATGGGGGGGGACAAAGACCCAAAAAAATAGGTACATATTTTAAATATTGCTGTTATAGACTTGGAAAGTTGCTAGAATAACAGGATTTGTGTTGGCATGCATTTTCTGAAGGATATGAAGTCTGAAACTCTTATGTCATTATTTAGTTACTTCAATCCTCTGTGAATTGTCAGAAAAACAGAACTTTTCTGAGGAATAGGCCAAAAATAGGAGGCAAAAATCTGTGCATTTGAGAAATATACAGACCTATCAACCTCTTATTACAAGAAATCTGGACAAAGCATAAAATAATGGGGAATGCAAAAGCCCAAAACTATGGATATATTTTAAATTTGCTCTTTTTAACTTACAAAGGTGCTAAAATAACAGGATTTGTGTTGGCATGCATTTTCTGAAGGATATGAAGTCTGATACTCATGTATGTCATTATTTAGTGACTTCAATCCTCCATGAGTTGCCAGCAAACCAAAATTTTTATGAGAAACAAATGGGCTAAATCTGTGCAGTTGAAAGGTATGTGAAAAACAGCCAAACCCCACACACACACACACCTTCCCTTCTGTCTGCTCTCATCTCATGCGCACACATCCCTACTGTCTCATACAGCAACACACACACCCCTACTCTCTCACAGTGACACATATACACACACACCTTCTCTCACACAGCAAAACAGACACACCTCTCTCACACAGCAAAACACACACACACCTCTCTCTTACACAGCTACACACACTCACCTTCTCTCTCTTACACAGCTACACACACTCACCTTCTCTCTCTTACACAGCAACACACACTCGCCTTCTCTCTCTCACACAGCAACACACACTCACCTTCTCTCTCTCACACAGCAACACACACTCACCTTCTCTCTCTCACACAGCAACACACACTCACCTTCTCTCTCTCTCTCACAGCAGCATGTGAACACTTTCTCTTGCATAAGAAACAGAATGGTGGTTATAAATTTCACACACACACACACACACACACACACACACACACACACACACACACACACACACACACACACACACACACACACTCTCTCTCTCTCTCTTCTTACTTAACTTCTCTCTTACCAAAATGGCAAATTTAAATTCAGCACACAAGTGTGGAATGAGTTTACATCCATGTTAGCATGCATGCGATGCATGCATCGTCCTTAAAGGAGAAGATGCCACCACCGTGGTGTTAGTCCCTCCCCCAATTAACATTTAAGCCTCCTGGCCAGAGTAGGCCACATGGGGCCTTAGGTGACTGCCTATGTTGCCTAGTGCTAGATCTGGCTTTGTTTCCAGTAGGAGTGGGTGTGCACCATGGTTTACTTATGTGTCTACTGCTTTTCATATTGGTGATAGACTACATTAGCAAACAGATTTGAAGGGACAGATCAACAAAACTGCTGTATGCCAATGAAATTGCATTACAGCTGGACTAAACATGAACTTCAGCAAGCAGTAAGGAGTGGAATGCAAAACTGAAGGCACACAGGTTGAATATGGGTGTCGATAAGACAGTTTTAGTGGCAGCAAATGTGGGAAATCAGAAGAAGCTGAGAACTGTGATAGAAAGGAAAGTAAGGGCTAACTTTTGGGACAGTTGCTGAGGAGAAAGGAAGTCTAAATGAGGAAGACAAAGCTATAATTATAGGGGCTGCAGCCAACTAACACAGGATGTTAGGGGTTGTGTATGACAGGTGACTGTCACAGGTGAAAAGTACAAGAGAGTGATGTAGCTAGTGTGGCTCTATAGTACAGAAACCTGGACAATGAAGATGCAGCAGTTCAGGAAACTAGAGGTGATGGCGGTGAAATGCCTCAGATGGTGGTATGATGCACACTGTGGGACAGATGATGAAATAAGGACATCGGAGCAGAAACCATGTGGCTCTAATTGCAGAGGCGCTCAAAGAAAACAGATTAGTATGGTGATTTGGGCATATGTGCAAGAATGCAGAAGACAATCTGCTGAAGAGGTTTTGGGATAGACAGGAATAAGGCAGGAGGAAATAAGTGAACCCAGCAATGAGCTGGTTAGGTTGCATGTGACAAGGCATGTGACATTCAGGCATGAATGTATAAGCAGGTAGGAGAGTAGCACTCAATCAACAGATGGTTGCAGCTGATGCAACACCCTGACACCCTATAAAGAATGGGAGAAATGGGGCTTAATATATTCTTGTTACATTATCTTGGTAGCATTAGAATAAGTTTTGTGTGCATTTTTGTGTGTAGGTGTGTCTGCATATGAATATATATCTATATAACAATACATTTATAGAATGGATTGCTCATAATGTCTTCTGAAGCACTGAACTGTGTCGTAGTACATTTCTCTGCACAGTTTTTAGTAAACAATATAGTTAACTGTCTCTGAATCAAAGCAGTGCTTTTTTGTGGTGTATAGATTATTTGTAGAAGAATTCTGCACCCTCTTCTTGTTTTGTACTAATACACTGCTGCTGTTCCATTAAAGCACATTTCTCTAAGACTAATGCTGTGACCTTTTCCACTATATTTTAGACACAATTACCTGTATGCAATGCCTATGACATTTCTGAATCTTGCCCTGTGCTTAAGAATGGCATCTATCCATCACTTATTTGATAATTCATTAATTCATTTTCCCATGGTGGTTGTGTTATGCTACAAGAAATGTTCCTTGCCATAAAGCCTCAGCTTTCAGTTCAGACTTCCTACAGTTGTCTGCAGTATTTTTTTCTATTTCCAGTATCACTCTTACTTACTATTAGCACTGGAAAAATCAGAATCTTATTTCTTGCTTTCCAGAAATCTCTCAGTTTTCTGACCTATTTTTCTTCAGCTGTGCTTTCTAAAAATAACCGAATAGTCTTAAATTAGTTTCAGTGCTATGCTAACACCAAAAGAATAGGAATTTCATATTCCTTCTCAAGAACTGTGTGTATTGTTTTCTTATAGTGAACCTGGCATTGCAAAATATATACACAAACAGCTTTTTAAGAAAGTAATATGTATATGTGCATGTATAAATGGATCTGTTATTTTACATTGAATAGCTGTAATATCGACGGTCAAAAACATTGACAGCTGAGTGTTCATACACAGATGATTAACCTTGAAGCATACAAAAAAATTGTTTTGCCAGGGGAGCGAGGTTCCCTGTACCCCGCACACCTCCATCTAGTTCTAAATACTAACTCTAAGATAATACAATACCCAGGGTAACAGCATATTTCCCTACCCCAGCAACTGTTGATTAAACCTGTTGACAAAACAAATGATGATAAAAGCATTTTGCTCTAAAACACTAATCCCATATATCTATCTATGAATCCCATATATCTGTCTGTATATTATATATGTAATCTATCTGTATATATGTATGTATATAGATACACACACACACACACACACGCATAGGTAGATAAATAATAGACGCGTACACACACAAACATACACACACTAAAGGGCCCACTTCAGCAAACTCCTGTATACATATACTTGCTTACCTTACCAGATGTTGCTTTTGATGTGGAATAACCATACAACATCAACAAAAGGGTGTATCTAACCTTAATCTCAGACTCTCTCTAGAAACATAATTTTGGGACATATTCCACTTTTGGATACTTGGGTACATTGCCTCTTAATAGAATTCTGAGCAGGCCAAAACCAAATTAATGCACAAGAGCTAAGCAAATAATCTACCATTACAAAGTCTCATATAAAAACAAGATAAGTCTGAGGCGTCGCATTCCTTTCAGATAATCTGGCTTTATTTATCATAGATAAATGTTTTCATCCAAAGACTCCATCAGATGCAACAGTGAAAAATTATAAGTTTTAAATGTATAAATGTGTGCATGTATGTACAAACACACGTGTGTGTGTGATATATATATATATATATATATATATATATATATATATTTTTTTATTTATTTATTTATTTTTTTTAATAGATATGCAGTGTATATAGAGAGAGAGAGAGAGGTGCTGTTTTTGGACTTCGTGTTTTCTCAGTTAGTGGGGACAGGCAAGTATCACAGAGAATCCCCATTCTCTGGATTAGGCTTCTCATCTATGTGAAGCAGAGCCCTTTTCTAACCCTATTGAAGCACAACCTAGACCAGTGGATGGTTAACTGTAAATTCACTCCCTGGTGCGACACCTATGTCTCTGATGGACAGAGGCCACCATGAAATCATGCTTTAACTAATGTACACCCTTAAAATAACCTATAATAATGGTACATCTGGGTTGTATAGTGAGCCTTATAAGGCACCAGTAGTTGCTTGGCTAGGATCACCTATTAATATGTATGACTAGCATGTAGTATTGCATGACAACAGCAAGTACATTTCTTATACTTGTGGAGTGGCCATACTTAATGATCTTATTTCTTCTGGCTAAATGAGGGTTAGAATACTAGAAATACTTCAGATGAGTCAGAAAATATTAAATTGTTGGACACTGCACAATGTTGAATCTAATGAAGGTGTATTCTGCATTTATTGAATGAAACCCAAAAAATTATGGACGTTTTTCGGTGGTAAAATAAATTAAGAAATACATGTGCTGGTGACTAAATAAATGTAGTATATAAAAATTGTTCTTTTCAGATGCCCGAAGTGAGATTTTTTTTTTTATTGATGAGTTTGCAGAACCTAATCTACTTTCAAACAATATGAAATGTTTTAATTGTATTACCAAAATGTCTCATTATTGTACAGTTTGGCTTGTTGCTATTGTTTAATATCATAACGGCTTTCAGATCTAATAGCAATAACCAACCACAATATTTAGAAGAGAGTTTGCAAATTGTTTTCTTGTAAAAGATCAGGACAGTCAACATTTATCATGTTTTTTAGCAGGACACTTCTGTCCAAATCAAGACTGTATTATGAAAAAGAGTGCAGACTGGATCAATAAAAATGAGCTAAATAAATGTATTATTTGACAACATACCCACTTTTCTTGAGTTACAGGAGATTATTAAAACTAATTTGCACATTTTTATCTATTTGCAGCTGCAGAAACATATTGACTAGAATATCACAGTTTCATTTTAATAAAAATAATACATCTTGCATTGTGTGGCTTGCTCCAAGGGGGAGCTGTCTGATAGAAATGTGCAACAGATGTATGCTGGGATTGACAAATGAAAGTGGCACAGAGCACAGTATGCTGCTGACAGTGCAGATTGCCCACCGCACGTCCCCCTTTTGTAAGGGCTCGGGACTGAACATTTCTATTTGGGGGTTCACCAGCCACTGTGGTCTTTTGGTGGTATCTATGCTGTCTTTGGCCTGCGCTTCCTTTACTTTAGGTAGTTTATTTATTTTATTTTATGTATGTAACATTTCTTTACCAGGGAAGTCCGACTGGGTTAGATGCCCATTTTCTGTGGAGGCCCGGGGAGAAATCTCCAGATAAAACATCATGACATCTCAAAACAATACATTACATAAATTGAGCAGGTCAGAAACAGTAGTACAGAGCATAAATTATGCAGTATATACAATGCCATAACAATTAGCTAATACTTGAAAAATACTTTTAAGAAACTTACAATTAACTAGTTGAGAGTTAAGTACATCGGAGATGTAGGGTGGAGTAGATAAGATTGTTGAGAGGGATGGGGAGATGAGAAAAAGGCCAAGACAAAAACTTAGTCAAAAGTTGTAAGTACATAAGAGGTTTAAGAAGAAATTAGAGTGATAAAAGTGTAGGGAAAGAAGGTTAGCTGATGAGAAGTTCAGCTTGGTGAGGAACAAGAGCATAACCAATTGTCTTTTAGGTGGATATTTAGTAGGGTTTTGAACTGTACTGTGTCACTTGTGCTTAGTATGTTCTGGGGGCTAGAGTTCCATGCTTTGGACATGCTATAAGAGTATAGTGAGTCTCCGAAGCTGCTGTTGGATTTTGTAACTTTTAATATTAGTTTATCAGAGGATCTCAGGGTCCTGCCATTGAGGTGTGTTTGAACTAGGTTGTGTAGGGATGGACATTTGTCAGGTAGGTTTACTATGGAGTGGGTTAGGGTAAGTTGGTTTAAAGTTAAGAGGTTAGGACGTTCTAGCCATTTCAGTTGTTTAAGAGCATGACAGCAATGTGCTCTGTGGGGTAGGTTGTTGGCACATCTGGCTATCTTGTGATGGCATGTTTCCTACGTAGGTCTGTCATCTTAAGGTTCATCAGTATTGGGGAGGCATAGAATAGAGTAGATAGTAGGTGGGTTTGCGCAATTGCTTGTCTGGTAATGTTGGTTAGATATGTTTTTAACCTATAAAGAGAACCTAGTTTAATGTGAGTCTTTTTGGTTGCTTGTGATATGTGCTTGCTGAATTAGTGATACCTAGAGCTTAGTTTCCTCTAAGCACTCAATCTACTTTTTTTTGCTTTTGCAGTATGCAGTCCCCCCCCTCCTTTTTTCATTCTTCTCTGTTTATTTCTTGGGTCAGTGCATGATCCACATATGGTAGTATTGATTAGAGCACTGTATTTGTGTAGTGGCCATATCATCCGGGTGTCAGGGTTATATGTCACTCTGCTTCAAGAACAAGATCATCCTGTAGGTCTGTTTGTTACACCAGCCAATTACCTGTGACTAAGAGATGTAAGATGTTCAAAAGTTAGGTGAGTAATGGATCATAAAATTTAAAGATTTATACACTGTAAGTTAAGATATCTTATTAAAGTATGTATGAGCTTTTATCTGTTAAAATGTGGTGATCAGTGAAACAAATGGTTGCAACAGCAACATGCAGTTATGCCTGTGTTTTTCGGATGCGGAGGGGTGCACAGTGCAATTTATCAAGAATTTAATTTGCATAAGAGCATGTGGCTAAGACAACCTGCATTTCCTTGAATTTCTGTACCCTTTGCATGCCTGCTAATTAGCATTACATTGTGCTCTCTCCATCTGTAAATCTCTACTAAAGTGCTTACTCTTATATGCACTCTTCCTGTGCAGTGAAAGTTTGTCTGAATGTTGAATACAAGCCCAAAAGTTTTGAAACTAAGTGCTAAAAAGTAAAATATTATATTTGAAAAGTAAAAACATACACAGGGAAAACTTAACACAAAGTCAAACTGAGAAAGAATGAATGTTTTCAAGAAATATGAAATAACCCATTTTAGTCCAGTTACTTCTCATGTGAGAAGGTTTCATTAGATTCAACAAGTGGCTTTTTAATGTTTGTGTTTTGGGCTCTCCTGTAGCTCAAAGACATGGAGATGTACCAAGGTCTCTCTGGCTTTAAATATCCTAGAAGCATTTTGAAACTTGACATTGTTCTAAACAGATTAAATCAGGAACTAGAAAGTAAATATTTGATCAAATGCTTTATGATGAAGGTGAATGATGGTGATAAAATTTTTCATGATAATGGGTTCTTTACTTAGTTATGCATTGAACCTTTGTTCCTTTGACTTTTTTTTCCCCCAGAGTGTTGAAGGCTACATTTTTTAGATGAAAAATTAGTAACCCTGAGCATAGTTTAATAATACTGTTCTTGTTTATGTTGAATTTATTCACTTATTAGAATTCAATAAAATGTTCATAATAATCATTGTACTGCAGAATTACGTGACAGATCTTCTTCTTCTTTTGGCTTTTCCCAGTTAGGGGTCACCACAGAGGATCACCTGTCCACTCATGATTGGCAGTGGAGTTTTACGGTGTCGAGTTGCCAGCCCAGTGCCCAACCTTCCACAGAAGGCACACACACACACACACACTCGCACCTTGGGCCAATTTAGAGTGTCCAATCCACCTACAGCATGTCTTTGGGATGTGGGAGGAAACCGGAGCACCCAGTGGAAACCCACGGAACCACAGGGAGGACATGCAGACTCCACACAGAAGGCACCCCAGCCAAGGATCGAATCGGAGAACCTCTTGCTGTGAGGCAGCAACGCTAACCGCTGCACCACCGTGGCTGCCGAATTACGTGACAGATGGCAAACTCTTTTAAGGTCTCTCTTGAGGCCCAGAGTTCATGTTACAGTGAAGATTTTAACTATGAATGGGTGTTAGTATTACAGGATTTACTAAAAGTTAGTCTGGTTTAAGAAAGAAATTGCTTAACTAACGTCATATGATAGATTTTATACCATCTTCCATCTCTTCTGCTAGATTTAGATTCTGCTTCACTCAGCATGAGTATGGCATGTATGTTCACACACTTACACGGTACAACTATAGAGGAGCAGGGGAAAAAGCTCACTTTTTAGAAGTGTTTCTTTTGTGTGTTTGCATTTTCATAAGAAGAAGCAGAAGATACAGACACAAAGAAGGGAGCACCTTGTAAGTCTCCTCTATGTAGTATTTTGTGTGTATTAAATGTTACAGCAGTATTATTAGTCTAGCCGCTGAAGTCCTGTCGAGTGGCTGGACTTTTTGTATTGGCCATTCTTGATTTATAATAGGCATTTTGACTGGTCTGTCCAGCATGTACATTTTTGAATAATGAAGACTCTTGATTGTATACTTTATCTTTTTTAAGTATTTGTATGACTGAGTTAGAAGTATTGATGAATGTATTGATTTCTTAAATCACTAAATGAGATATCAATATGATAATAATTTCTTGTCCTGCAGTACAAAACTCCAATAAATGTACACCTTTGGAATTCTGCTAGAGTGATTCATTCAGCAGATTGCTAGGTAGTAAAATAAAGTACCATTTACCAAGTAAACATTGATAATTCACTTTATGTATATATGTATACTTAACATATTACAACTACATTTTGTAATAGTACTTTACCAAGATTTTGCCAAATTATTTACACAAGAAGCACCATCATCATTCCTGTTCTCTTCCACATGCTAAGTTTAAATTTCTTGTTTGACAGCCTCATTCAGTTAATAAAATGCTATCACAACAATTTTCTAAAATCACTTAGTTTTTGTCTGCGTCATATCTTTAGCCTGAATGTGTAATCATCAGCCCATACTATGCCGGTTTAGTAGCACAGTAAATTGACATTCCTTTCCTTATGACTGTGAGGTGAAGATGCAAACTCCACTGCAATGTAACATCATCATCATCCACCATTCTACAACCCAGTGGGGGCATCCATAATGCTTCCAATGATAGGTGGGCTTATCTCTCCGTATAATGTATTCCTTTTCTGTCATGATTTTGACTTGTACCGCAGAACAACTTAAACTTTGAATGTTTTGGGGGATTCGGCACCCCCCCATGAGTCCCAGAATTGTAAATTTGTACCTTATTTCAGTTATGTTTCTACCCTCCAGTTCTTATTTTGTTAAAATTGTGACCTGCTCTCCATATTTCCCCTTTCCTTGTTCCCCTACTGTGCCTCCCCCCATCATTTTAGTGCCCTATCACTACACCAGAGTAAGACGACTAGCTGTTCCTACATGCGTGAACCACACCTGTAAGAGTAGTAGCTGTTCCTATGGATGTGAACCACACCTGTAAGAAGACTAGCTGCTCCTATGTATGTCAACCGCACCTGACTCAGAAAAACTAACTTTTCTTGAGTTCGTGAGGAAGCAGTAATTGGAACATTACCTGAGTTAAATGTATAACATCCAGACTGAAACCAACTTGAATACTTAACCTGCAAGTTCCAGAGGTGTAGGGACATGAATCTCTTAACTTCTGCTTCCTGGACATAACTTCATTAATAAGTTCCTAACCCTGTTAATCTGCTTTCTTGTCTGAAAGCTATTCTCCGTATCAAAGAAATGATGCTTTTCCACACAATCTGTGCTTCTAGGAATAAAGCCTTTGAATAAAAAATGTCTTTAGGTATTAATTGAACCAAATCCTTTCTGCCACACACACAATACAATTACCACTTAAATGACTAGGATCTGTGTTTTTATAGTGCTTTATAAGCTACTGTGTCTCTGCTTGAAGGTCAGCCCAGTGCATTTCTCTGCAGCTGTACTACATATGTCTGAAATCTTTACAGAGAGACGTAATTGCTCTCCACTTTGTCCATCAACTTCTTCTGTCTAGACTCTCCAGACTCAAAACTGGGAATGCCGTTAGCAGTACAGTCCTTGGACCTAAAGTATGAGACAAAGTAATTAGCAACTGGGCAACAGCAACATTAATGTTTTATTTTTCCTTTCTTTTCTAGCCCCATCTGGTCCTTTTGGTATGGATTAAATTAGCACCGTGTGTCATATTTTATCATCCTGATGTCCTGTGTACCTCCTGTAATAGTTTATTCATCATAATAGGAATATATACACATGTATCATCAAAGTCTGATTTCTTAAGACTTGTTACCAATATGAATATAAAACTGAGGGAACGAGGTGGCATCTGTAAGCATGATTTGCTCCATTTTGCAGTTTAGGTCCCATCGAATATGTGTCATAAGATATGTAATACTATGCCAGTAAAAGTTAGTAACTGTGTTGTTCTCCTCCTAACTAAAACCATTATGGTGTGCTACCTCTGACTGTAAATGTCATGCACCACAACTAACTGTAAATCACACATTTTATGCTGTACATATGTTTTACATTTTATATACCTTGTGCCTTGGCTACAGTTGAGAATGGTTTAATTGACAGCCCACCCACCAAAATGTCAAATAAAGAACTGGCAAAAGGTTGTTTTTGCACTTAGCTCTGTCTGCTTCCACACTGCCCAGAAAATATTGTATTTTGAATAGCTGTCATGGCAAAGCAAGCCTTTCAAGAAGTTAAGTTAAAAAAATCACAGTAGAAACAACTGTATATCTGTATACAGCACAACTGTTTAGCATCTGTTAGTTCCACAATAGTTGCAATTTTATAGATCATGCCTCCTCATCTGGGCAAAGTTACACCATATGTGCCCACCCCAGTGATGTGAATTTATGCATGACGTATGATTTTGTGGCCCTGTTGTGATTTTTAACTGTCACTAACTGTAACTTTAGAAGGCGAGAGGTTAAAAAGCTTGGAGCCAGGCTCACCATGAACATAAATAAAAATTAGTCAGTTCTTATATTCACTCCAATTTGATTAGAGAAAATGAGAGCCCCCTTAACGATCTTTCCAGTTAGTAATATCAGTAGCTGTCACGCCTGTATTGTTGAACATCTATGAGATCAACAGGTCTATCTAAAGCTTAAAGCTCTTATAACAAGTGAGAGAAGCTAAAAAAATGGTTAAAGGTAAAGAAAAGATATATAATTGCCACTTCAACAAAGTGTGTCATATGGCAGCGATATAGGAAGAGTTTCTAGAGAAACTGCTCCCAGATGGTGCTTTCTCTTTTTACTATGATCATGTCAGTTCTTAAATATGATGTATTGAGAGTTAGTAGTGAACAAAGCTAGCATGGGGTGGGGGGGGGGTGATGAGTTTTTGATCCAGCCTATCAACTTCCTGATGAGTTTGTGTTCGTTATCTAGGTAATAAGGAGTATTCTGCCTGAGGAATTCTCCCTTGAAAAGATGACATTCAAATCTACTACCAAGAGACCTTCTAAAAACCTGAACAATTAAAAAATGCATATTTTATTTCTACTTAGTTAGGTTCCAGACCTAGGATTTCTAAGAATAGCTTTGCCGAATGCACTGATAGAGTTTGAATAGAATAATATCATGAAATCTGAGATACTCTGTAGTTAGACTTAATTAGAATTTAGAAGGCTTATTTGTAAACATTAAAGATTGCGTGGCCAAATGTGTTTAAATCAATATTTGTGTAAACAGTGATTTCCTTAGCTTTTTAGAGATGCACAAAAAAAGGAAAAAAAAAATCAGGATGGGATTGATGCCTGGAACTGCTTTTGGTTATTTTGTTGTACAACCACATACTATTACCCTAGTCATTCATAAACATGGTCAAACCCACCCGAGTATACACATTCACCACTTGGATACCTGTAAGAGTCCAGAAGAGGTATGCAAATGATGTGAACTCTCATTACCACATATGAAAGTATGCACATGAGGCAAATCATTATGGTGCTACAGCCTCAGACATACTGCACTGAAATCTGCAGCTGTGAAACTGATGGCCAGATAAAGATGGTTATCTGCTTAGCATAACGTAGGTAAGCAACACAGTCACCTTTACAGGAGAGGAACATGCATAGGTTCATAGGTAGGTACTAGGCTATCAGCCCAAGGGCCTACGTAAGCCTAGCCAGCAAGGTTCCATAGCATACACCACGGAAGAAAGTTATTTTCCTGTGCCACAGTCCAGCAGACAGACAGAAGTGATCCCCGGGGTGTATTCCTATTTCCCATCCATTCATCAAGATTTTTCTTGAGTGCTAATGAAGAACTTTGCTTGACATAGATGGGTGGCTTGTTCCAGAGTATAGGAAGTCTCTGGGACAGGAATCTATCCCTCCAGTGTGTCCTGTTTATTGTGGTGGCAAGGTTTAGGTCCCTAGAGCATGTAGCTCAGAGGGATTGGGATTTCTTTAGGCGTAGCATGTCCAACAGCTCTGGGTTTGACGTAGCTTTATATGTTAGGCAGAGATCACCTCAGAGTAGGCGATATGCTACGGAGTAAAGTTGGAGTTTTTTGAGGCGGTCAGTGTAGGGCATTTGTTTGAGGCCAGTAATCCTCTTTGTGAGGTACTTCTGTGGCCTTTCCAACTGCTGCAGATGTCTTGTGAGGTACATTCCAAAAGGGACGTTGTACTCTATAATGGGTCTAATGAGTGACGAGTAGAGGTAAACAATGACCTCTTTTCTCCTGGATGAGAACCCTTTTAAAATGAGGTGTGCCACTTAGAAGGACTTCTGACTACTGTAGCGATGTGACTATCAAAGGAGAGAATACTGTCCACCTGGGTCCTGAGGTCTCTTTTCACGCATTCGGTTTTAAATTGCTGCCTATGTGGTAGTTCATGGGTGCAGAGTTTTTACCAAAGGGGATGAGACTGCACTTTTTGGCATTGAGCTTGAGGCCATGGCTCTGACACCAGGCATCTGTCTCAGTGAGACCCTTCTGTAGGATGTCCACATCATTTGGGGACTTGATTATGGCTCCTAGTTTGCAGTCATCTGCAAACTTAGTTAGCCAGAGGCCTTCTGTGTTAGCCTGTACTTCAGAGAAGTAGATACAACAGGAGAGGTCCAAGGATGGAACCCTGTGATACTCCACTTGTCACTGCTTTGAGGTCAGATTTGGAGTCTGCAACTTTTACAGTGTGGGTTCTGTCAGTGAGCCAGTTGGCAACCCATCTTGTGATGTAGGGATTTATACCTAGTTTAGTAAGTTTAGCTATAATTCCAGAATGGGGGATGGTGTCGAAAGCCTTGGCAAGGTCAAGATAGGCTGTGGGAACCACCTTACCCTCATCCACGGCTTTGGTGACTGCCTCAAAGAAGTTGATCAGGTTCAGGAGGCATGATCTGCCTTTCACAAACCCAAACTGGGTGGGATCCAGAGTTTGGAGGTTACCAATGTCTTTGTTTATGAGTGCCATGATGATACGTTCCATGGCCTTGCAGACCAGGCTCGTCAGGCTAATAGTCGATAGTTCCTGGGATCAGTGGTGGCTCCCCCTTTGTGGAGTGGGATAACTGTTGCTGTGCGCCATTCAGTGGGCACAAAGCCTGATGTGAGGCTATTATTGAACATGGTGCTTAAGTGGGAAGCCAGTTTGTTCTGAAGTTCATGTAAAACGCAGCCTGGGATGTTGTCCGGTCCCATGGATGCTGTGTTTTTGGCTTTAGAGTGTGCAGCTTTAACCTGAGTAGATGTTCTTCATCTTACATTGCTGCAGTCCTTACATATGGGTAATCCGCTGTCCTCGGTCAGCCCGAATACCAAAGTATTATGCTGACGTCGGTCAAGGCGCTTAAAACTGACATCAGGATGTCAGGGTACAAAAGCGCATGACCGACGTCATATCCTCAGTCTTTTTTGCCGCATGGTCTGATGCAGAAGCAGCGTTGCAAGTGCCGTTCGGCGTTCGTGCGGAGTTTCCGACCGAATCCAAGTTGGCTAAGTACCCCGTTGGGGAATATTTTGTTTTTTTCTTGCCTCAGTGTATTACCGGATGTCAGAAAAAGTGAATAATTGTATTTCTTGTGGGAAGCAGATACCGCATAGGGATTATCATTCTTTGTGCATTCCTTGTTTGGGGCCTGAGCACGACGTAGTTGGGTGTCGCTTTTGTGCTAGGTTTAATAAGCGCACTATTAAGCGACGGTTGGATTGTGCTAGGCTGGTCTTGAAGCGGTGCAATTATAATATGCCGCCGGA
Source organism: Protopterus annectens (assembly GCF_019279795.1). Taxonomy (NCBI): domain Eukaryota; kingdom Metazoa; phylum Chordata; order Ceratodontiformes; family Protopteridae; genus Protopterus; species Protopterus annectens. The sequence continues at coordinate 145,748,191 of NC_056743.1, read as the reverse complement.
TACTCCGACGCCTAACCTAAGAAGCTTAAAGACAAAGCGGTTAAACCCAGGCAAGATGAGTCGTCCGTTCGGACGCCGGTTCTTTAGAGGTTTCAGTGGAACCGGTGGTTCCGATGGAGGCTTCTCTGGAGTCTCAGGGGGAGACTTTGGTTTTGCAGGATGTGGCCTCTCACGAGGCTGGTCAGGCTGAAGGGGCTTCTCAGGTTTCTGTACTCCTCCCTTCCCAGGGTGGTTAGACCCTCTCCTTCTGTTTCAAAGGCTTCTTCCAGAGGCAGGCCAGGTTTAGCTTCTGTTGGTGTCAGTCCTAGTTCAGCAGGGTCTGTGCCTAAGAGGCACATGCTTAAAATGGCAGAAGATTTGATTACTCTGATTAGAGGTTCTTTGCCCCCTCCTGATAAGAGGCCTAGGGTGGAGCCAGAGTTGGAAAGTTTTGAACAGGCTTCAGATGTTTCAGAGTCTTCGGCTGAAGACTTGCAGGAGTACACTCCTTATTCTGATTCTGATGCAGAAGATTCCACTCCTTCTGCTTCTCCTCCAGAGGATTTTTCTTTTTCAGAGACTCTTCATTCTATGAGGGAACATTTTAAGTGGGAAGGTCAGGACTTCTCTGATTCACGGAAAAGGCTTAGGGAATTTTTGTTTTTACCTCAGCATAGGCCCTTAGCTATACCCCCTGTTCTGGATGTTGTGCAAGATGTATTTTCAGAGGCTTCACTTAATCCTGATTCTCTGCCTCCTGCCTGTTAAACCGGATAGGTATTACAGGGTGCCTGAGGCTCATAAATATCTCTATAAGAGTCCTAGGGCGGACCCAGAAACTATTAGTCAGGGACCTAAGGGTGTCAAGGCCTCTGTTGTAAAGAATCCGGTTCCTCTTGATAAAGAGGCCAGAGCTTTGGATAGATGGGGAAAGAAGGTCTATACATCTTCTACCTTAGCCATGAGGGCTTTGAATTGCCAGTTTCATATGTTGAAATATCAAAATTTTCTTCTTTCGCAATTGAAATCTAAGGTGGATGCTCTGGCAGAAGGCATTGACTGTAAAGAGTTACAAGATTTGGTACATGTCTCTGAACAGGTGGGTAAGCATTCTTTACAGTGTGGTTTTGATGCTTTGCAGGCCTCTTCTAGGGTGGCTGCCACTGGTTCAGTTCTTCGCAGGCACGCCTGGCTTAAGGATCAGACTTTATCTGACCATGTCAAGACGAGGATTTTGGATGCTCCTTTGCAGTCTGAAGTGTTGTTTGGTCCACCTGTGGAGTCAGTCTTGAAGAAATTAGAAGACAAGGCTAAGTCTATGCAGACTGTTAAAGATTTTTTGCAAGTCCAGCCTCCAAAGTTTAGCAGAAATTGGCCTGCTAAGGGGTGGACGTATCCTTCTTCTGATGCTCAGTCTAGGGGTAGATCTAGACGTGGTAGGGGCAGAGCTCAGAGTTCCTTCAGACCTAGAACATGGAGTTCACCTGCACAGTCTTCAAGTGAGGGCAGGGGCCAGTCCTTTCGTAAACAGGCCCAATGACCTACGTTTTCAGCTGCCAGATCCTTCTTGCCTGGCAGCACCTTTGGGAGGACGGTTGGCACTATTCAAGGAAAATTGGATTTTAATTACCCAAGACAAATGGGTATTGGATATCATACACCAAGGCTACAAGTTTTATTTCCATACCTTACCTCCTTTCAAAGGCATGCCAGACGTTCCTCCTCAGCAAAGACTAGAGGCTCACAAACAGATTTCTCTACTACTTCAAATAGGAGCTATACAACCGGTCCCTCTGCCAGAAGTGGGCCTAGGATTTTATTCTTGCCTGTTTCTAGTGCCAAAGAAAGGGAACACGTGGAGACCAATTTTGGATTTATCTATCCTCAACACATATCTGGACATTCCCAAGTTCAAAATGTTGACGTTACAACAGCTTTTACCTCTGCTGGGCAAGGATCACTGGATGGTGACTCTGGATCTCAAGGAGGCTTACCTTCATGTTCCTATCAGGCCCAGTTGCAGGAAGTATCTGCTGTTCGGGCTGGGGCTTTTCATTATCAGTTCTCTGCATTGCCCTTTGGCTTATCTACTGCGCCCAGAGTATTCACAAAGGTTCTGGCTCCAGTGGTAGCTTTCTTCAGGCTAAGAGGAATACAAATCTATCCTTATTTGGACGATTGCCTGATTCTGGCTCAAGGAAAGGACGAACTTCTTCATCATTTACAGTATGTGATGGCAGTGTTAAGATGCCTAGGGTATTCTGTGAACGAAATAAAGTCCAGTCTAGTATCCTCTCAGGACATGTGCTTTCTGGGTGTGAGACTGAATACAGCATCTCAGATGGCCTTTTTGACCCCGGACAAACAAAAGAATCTTTCCCTTTACTTCCATCAATTGTCTCGTCAGTCCAGGCTGACTGCAAGGACAGTCCTTCAAGCCTTGGGGTTCATGGCATCTTGTATTCTGGTACTTCCCAATGCCAAACTGCATATGAGGAAGCTACAATGGTATCTCAAAATGTATGGACACAACACTGCCAAGATATGGACACTGTCATTCAGATAATACCTTGCATTCAAAAGGAATTTTTGTGGTGGGCTCAGGAATGTCACCTAAACAAGGGACTCTCTGTGACCCGACCAGAGGCGAGTCAGATTCTAACGACAGATGCCTCAGACAAAGCTTGGGGAGCTCATCTAAATGGAAAATGGGTACAAGACACGTGGCCTGCCAGACTTCAACATTTACATATCAACTTGAAGGAGATGTTAGCAGTCCAATTTGCATTGATAGCTTTCAAGGATTTACTTCTTCCAGGGCAGGTGTTGATTCAAACAGACAACACAACTGTCATGTGGTACATCAACAAGCAAGGGGACACATTCTTACCCTCTATGCAGACAAGCAATGATTTTGTGGGAGACTGCTCTCAGTTTACAGCTAAATCTTCAGGCAAGGTTTCTGCCAGGAGCACAGAACTCCTTAGCAGATGTGTTGAGCAGACAAATTATGGATCCCCACGAGTGGAAATTGGATCCTCATGTATTTCAGAAATTGACAGTGTTATGGGGAACTCCAGACATAGATCTGTTCGCTTCTCCACTAAATTACCAGCTGCCAAAGTTTTGCACAAAAAGGTTTCATCCCACAGCTTGGAAAGTGGATGCTCTCTCATTCAATTGGAGCAATCTTCACGTGTATGCCTTTCCACCTCTGCCTCTCCTCCCAAAGGTACTCCTGAAGGTCAGACAGGACAAGCCAACCATGATTTTAATAGCTCCGGATTGGCCTCGACAGCACTGGTACCCATTACTGAGAAGTCTGATACGGGAGCCTCCATGGCCTTTGCCTCCGATTCCACACCTGCTGTCTCAGGAGGACAGTCATTTACTCAATGTCAAACTTCACTCTCTGCATCTAACAGCCTGGCATATTCTTTTTTAAACCCTGGAGGGTCTCAACTCCCACAACAAGTTTTGAATGTTATTTTGGAGGCCAGAAGGCCTAGTACAAGGAAAGTCTACGCAGATAAATGGAGGAGATTTTTAATTTGGAGTACAGCAAAGGACTTTGATGTTTCTAAGCCTAATTTAAGTGTTGCTCTTCAATACCTTACTGAGTTATTGGACAAAGGTTTGTCCTTCTCTTCTATAAAGGTTCATGCTGCAGCAATTTCTGCTCAATATGACTGTGACCCACCTTTATTTTCTCATCCTTTGTTTAAGCAATTCCTTAGAGGGGCAAAGAATATAAGACCCCCACGTAGAGCTCCTACTCCTGCTTGGGATCTCAATTTTGTGTTGGAGAAACTCACTCTACAACCTTTTGAGCCTGCAGCGACTGCAGAGTTGAAATATTTATCATGGAAGACTGCTTTTTTGTTGGCCATTACCTCTGCGAGAAGGGTTTCTGAATTACAGGCCCTTATGGCGGTTGAGCCTTTCTTAATTTTCCACAAGGATAGGGTGTCTTTGCGTACTAACCCTTCCTTTATGCCTAAAGTGGTTTCTAGTGTGGCTTTAAACCAAACTATTCATTTGCCTACTTTTTATGCAAACCCCCAAAATAAAGGGGAGAAGATTTTGCGCACTTTGGATATACACAGACAGTTGCGTTATTATTTGAGCAGAACTAAAGGGTTCAGGCAGTCTCAGCAGTTGTTTGTTTCATTTGCTTGGGGTTCTCAGGGCAAACCTGTTTCAAAACAAACTATTTCTAAGTGGATTGGTATTATCATTGCTTTCTGTTATTCCCATCATGGTAAGGAGATTCCAGCTGGGATTAGGCCTCATTCCACTAGGGCTACTGCCACTTCTACAGCTTTAAGGGGGGTGGCTACTAAAGATATTTTGGAGGCAGCTACTTGGAGTTCAGTGCATACTTTCTCTAAGCACTACCACCTTCCACTTTACTCTAAATCTAGGGCTGGATTTGCCACTGCAATTTTACAGGGCATTTTGGCAGCTCCTAATGCTTTATAGTTTTGCCATCCTCCCTTACCTCTGCTTTGGGATTCTACCCATATGTAAGGACTGCAGCAATGTGAGATGAAGAACATAGTACAGTTTTGTACCTACCATAAATGTAGATGTTCGAAGATCCACATTGCTGCAGTCCAATTTACCCTCCCTCCTTCCCCTCTGTAGTTGGAGGTGTTGCTGTGGTTTGGGTTGTATATATTGTAAATATGGTTAGTGCAGGGGTGGTTGGTTGTTTTTTGCTGTTTTTTGGCTTTGGCCTTTCTTTTTAGGGCCTTCTGACATCTGGGGCAAGAAAAGACTGAGGATATGACGTCGGTCATGCGCTTTTGTACCCTGACGTCCTGATGTCAGTTTTAAGCGCCTTGACCGACGTCAGCCTAATACTTTGGTATTCGGGCCGACCGAGGACAGCGGATTATCCATATGTAAGGACTGCAGCAATGTGGATCTTCGAACATCTACATTTATGGTAGGTACAAAACTGTACTTTATGATTACAGGGACTCTGCATTCTTCCTGTATAGATATGGGCCCTTTAGGGGGTGAGAGGAGGGTAGAGTTAGCACTGAACCTATCTGCCAGGATGTTGGCAATATCAGTTGGTTCTGTAATTTTCGTGCCTTTATCCTGTAACTCAGAGCAGATCTGGGTGTTGCCATCTAGATTCTTGACATAGCTATAGAATGCTTTGTGGTTGTCCTTGGATTTAGTGGCGATTTTGTTTTCATAGCTTGCTTTGGAGGATCTTATGAGTGATCTCAGCTTCTTACTGAGACTGACCAGGGAGCTCCTCCACTCATGGGATTTTACTCTCTTTTGCAATAGTTTCTTCCTTCTGTTGTACAGTTTGTGTATGGCAGGGGACCACCAGATTGGCTTCCTTTTTTTGGAGATAGTGTCTTGGTTCTGTTTGGGATAGCACGATCCATGCACTCGTGTAAGTGCTTATAGAGTGCATTTGTGTAGGATTCAGCAGTTGTAACTGTATTGTCCATTTGCATGGGTGTCATGACGTTCACCACTTCTGTCTTAAGAAGCATGAAGTTGGCTTTGGAGGAATTTTTTACTGTGGGTTCCTTAATGGGGGGTGGGGGCGGGATATCAAGGGTGATAAGCTTATGGTCGGATCGGACCAATGAGGAGTTGACTTAAGGTGGGGAACACCGGTCACTCATGTTGGTAATGACTAGATCTAGGATATTGCTGCCCCTGGTGGGGGTGTGCATAAGTTGATTTAGGGCATTGGAATTTATGAATTCCAGAAAGCGTTGCGCTAAGGAGTTGGCACACTAGTAGTTTTTCCAGCTAATGGTGGGGTAGTTGAAGTCACCTATTATTAGTGTGTTTGGTTGAACCCTAATATTTTCCAGTACATCAAGAAAAGAGGAGTGGGAATCCTGGAGCATGGTGGGGGATCTGTAGCAAACTACAATTTGGATTGCAGTTTTGCCCAGAGTTAGTTGCACTTGGATAATCTTGGATGCATTATGCTGAGCAACTAGCCTGGAGATGTGGATATCTTTAATGAATATGGACACATCTCTGCCTTTGGTGTTTCGGTCCAGGTTACATGGCCGAAAAGTGTGGTATGAGTTATAGCCTGGTAGTGCAGGGGTGCTCTCTGGAGCCTTGAACCAGGTCTCAGTCACTACACAGATATCGATGTTCTCCATTTTAAGGAGTGTCTTGAGTGAGTGCATTTTGAGATTTAGAATTCTAGCATAGAGTAGCATTACCCTCAGTTTTTGCTTGCCTATTCCTGTTAGGGTGGTAAATTTATTTGAACCCTGCCTAAAAAAGGCACTATAGGGGCAGCAAGAGCCTTAGCCATTATCCAGAATCCCAGGGGCGACAGGTGCAGGCCATCTGTGGCAAAGCATCGTGGTCTGTCGACCATGTCATCCCAAGCAGACAGATACTGGATCCCCTTAGAATGACACCAGAAGCTTAGCCAATTGTTGAAGTCAATCACTTTGTCCTTGTACTGTGGTATCATTCTGGGTGATGGCAGAATGCTACTCAGGGCTAGGGTCATACCTGCCTGGGCTACAAGATCGGAGAGCTCTTCCATGTCTCTTTTCATGTAGTCCAGGGAGGTATGTCTCAGGTCATTTACACCAACATGGACAATGACAGAGTCATATTTGTACTTGTGGAGTGACCTGAGTGCGTGGGTTATGTGGCGGATCCTGGCACCTGACAGGCAGCTGACAGTAACCTTCTCCTTGTTTTGCTTGGTGAGTGGGACATCAGTGTGCCTGACTATAGAGTCACCTATGACTAGTGTGTTGGGTACATTGTTTTGCCTTCTTGGCTGTGGTTGAGTGGCACACTGAGTCTGTGAGCTATGTGTCATTTGGGTTGTGTTGGGGGATGGAGGTTGCTTGCATTTCTGCTTTAGAGGTCTCTGTTGCTTAGACAGATTATTATTGAGAGCCTCCGCAAATGTTTTTGTGTTACTAACTGTGGATTTTGGTGGTGCAGATTTAGTGAGACTGTGTGATGAGTGTGGTGTGGTGCAAATGTGTACCTTCTCATGACTGTCAAGTTCAGTCTTGGTTGGTGAGAGCTTTACCTCCAGTTTGGCTAGATAAGTGCATCACTCACAGGTTGTAGTGTTGGGTGGTAGGAGGAGAGGGTTGTCTGTGTACATAAGGCAATTTCTACATTGCCTCAAGATGCCCAGATTCATCAGATAGACAGGAGAGAACACTGGGAACATAGAGCTGTACATGTAAAAACTGGCTGCAAAGGCAGGTCTCATTGCTGAGTTCATTGCACCAAAATTTAATATACTGTGAATACTATACAGTGACCAATTTTGAAAGTCCACCAGATTCTCCTCTGTTTGCTTATCAAGTTAATAAGCCATACGTTATATGTATGCTGGGCCAGGGAAGATGAATTTTAAAGAATTGGTTCTAGCCCTACCTGTGAGAAGTGATAGCAAATGAAAACATCATCTACATAACATTATCAAATGGTGCAGTACATCAACAATAAAAACAAAATGCTAGAAGAAATGTACTAAAATGCTTACTATGACTAAGTAATGCTTTAAGACTGTTTCCAATTATTCCACAGATCTTGCTCCTTCTATAAGATATGCTCTTGATGTCCAGAATGCATATCACAAAGCACAAAATAACTAGCATCAAAAGTAGTCATAAGGTTGTAGTCTGATTTATTCCTAAAACCTGTAGTTCTGCATATGGCGCAACACAGGTACCTAAGGTACATATGTTAATCTCACAAGAACCGCGCTAGTGTTGGCAGACATTGCAGCCATTAAGTCATGACGGATAAATGGCAACAGCTTTCTTCCTATTAAAAACTGTCTTACACCCTTTGTAATGGAATACCTAGGTGTAAAAACAAAAGTCATTGCACCCCAGCAATGCAGAAGTGGGGAGGAAACTTGTACCAGTCACATTTCAATAAACTACAGATACCTGTTACTGTAGCATGTATGTGAATTGTGGGTATGCTTACATCAGTGCAGAGAGAGACAGCATTCTTCCACAGTTGAGCAGAACAGTATGTTGGTTTCTATTGCACTTAAGTTATTAGTTGGCAGGTGGAATTTTATGGTAGAAAATATTCACTGCAAAAGACAGTTCTACATAACTGTAGTTGTGCCACATTGCACATCCTGTCCAGCAGCTACACAGCATACAAACGCACACAGTGGTGCAGTCTTAAACTACAGAACTTGTGCCATGGGCCGTTTGATCTTGCAGGTAAATCTGGGGCTGTGGAAGGTACACACCACACAAGCACACACTACCATTATAAACTACAGAACATGTGCCACGGGTTGTTTAATCTTGCAGGTAACTGAGGCTGTGGAAGACTATGAATTTCAATTCTTCAACCTTCCATATGAGCCATACAGTGAAGTACCAAGTAAAGGATGGAGCACAATGTTTATGAAAATGGTGAGCAGTATTTTTCTAACATTTGTTTTGATATTACATCTTTGCAAACTATGCTGGTGAAAGGAAAACAGTCTTTGGGTTTCTGTAGCTTAATCTGTTGAAGCCATGAAGATCTTTCACATTCAGAATGGTCATGCAACTCAGTATCTCTTGTCTAACAAAGTGATATCTTAATCAAGAAAAAACCATAACTGGGCTTTTCTTCCTAAAGATCCCTAGCTGGAATGCCAGTAAAGAGAAGGGGAACTTACCTGAAATGCCAAGAAAAAAAAAGTGTCACAATTCATTCTACCTTTTAAGGGTGATGAAATTGTTTTTAATTGCTTAGGACAGAGAGTTAAAAAAATCCATGTCTCAACATAGGTATTAGAGCAGTAAATTACATTTTATTACCATTTCAGATAATGAATTTTTTGATAGACAGTGTGAACACAGTGATATTAATGGTGAGAGAGCAAAGGTTGCTGGCACTTATAAATGGTATTTTGTTCTACACTAACACACATTCCTGTTCAGTGTTTCACCCGATGTGATGTCAGCAAATAAAATGTCTATTGTTTTAAAACTAATTGATGTTACATACTCTAGTGTCTCTCAGCATCTGCACATATCTATCTTCATATTTTGACAGTACACCCCCCTAAGATACATGTTTTATGCAACGTGTTGATATTTTTTCTTTAAATTGTTGGTTGGTGCATCATCATTAATTTTCTACACCATCACCACATAATCAATGCTATTAAAATCCTTTTAAATCCAGCATGTTTATAGTACTTTAAAAATTAAAATGAAAGTTTACACACTACGCATATAAGACCCTGAAACTTACAACCTCAAAAAAGATTATTTTCTAAATAAAACAATAATCCTAGTGTTAAATCCATGCAATTATTTTGACAAGCTAAATTTAAGTAAACATATCGGGGGTGGATGGGAGGTGGGACTATTTTTTTCCATTCAGTTTAGTCTTTATAAAATAAAATCCATGCACTGCTCACATACATACAGATATAGCACTTTCAAAATAAACAGAAAACAAACTGATGCTGACATAATCACCCCCCTCTAAATATACTAACCCAATGACCACAACTAGCAACTTCTCGGCACATTGTACATGATTCTTTCTAACTACAAAATACAAATTTAAAAGCTAAAATTTGCAAGGAAAACGTAAAAGAACCTCAGAAACTACAGAACAAGTTACTCGTAAGATGATTCATTAACCAAAACGTGTGCAAACTAAAGTTCTGTATAACAGAGATATGAGCAATTAATTATAATCTCTGAAAGTTCGTGAGAAATGCTGTAACTGAAACATAAATGCAATATGCCGGGGTTTATTATGTGTGCTATATGGAATAACATTCTTTATAGTTCTCTCTCTGCTAATAATGGATAGCACAACAAAAAGATCATATATTATTTGGCAGCTTTATTTCAAAAGAATTAAGTGTATTTCATTATAGTACCTCTGCTGGATTTGTAGATGACATTGTGATCTGTAGTGAGAGTAGGGAACAGGTGGAGGAGACCCTGGAGAGATGGAGATGTGCTCTAGAGAGAAGAGGAATGAAGGTCAGCAGGACTAAGACAGAATATGTGTGTGTGAATGAGAGGGAGGATAGAGGAATGGTGAGGATGCAAGGAGTAGTGGTGGCGAAGCTGGGTGAGTTTAAATACTTGGGGTCAATAGTTCAGAGGAGTAACAGTGAGTGTGGAAGAGAGGTGAAGAAGAGAGTACAGGTAGGATGGAGTGGGTGGAGAAGAGTGTCAGGAGTGATTTGTGACAGACGAGTATCTTTGAGTGAAAGGAAAGGTCTACAAGAGGGTAGTGAGACCCAGCTATGTTATATGGGTTGGAGACAGTGGCATTGACAAAAAGGCAGGAGTTTGAGCTGGATGTGGCAGAGTTAAAAATGTTAAGATTTGCACTGGGTGTGACGAGGGTGGACAGGATTAGGAATAAGTATATTAGAGGGTCAGCCCAGGTTGGAAGGTTTGGAGATAAAGCCAGAGAGGCAAGATTACGTTGGTTTGGACATGTGCTGAGAAGGGATGCGGAGTATATTGGGAAAAAGATGCTAAGGATGAAGATACCAGGTAACAGGAAAAGAGTAAGGCCTAAGATAAGGTTTATGGATGTGATGAGAGAGGACACGCAGGTGGTTGGTGTGACAGATCAAGATGCATATAAACTTTGGAACTCTCTTAAAGTACAACTGCAAAAGACGGGTTATCAAAGTTCTACACTGTCATGGGAATTTATGATTCTACACATTCCTCCAAGAGAGCTTTCCAGATCGCAAACTATTATTTGTGTGAATATTTTTTTGCTGATGAAACTCTATATAGCCACAAATTGGCTAGAACCACATAAGACATCATGGAATAATTTTAAGCTTGTGGCTATAAAGCATATACTAGCACATAAATTACTTCTGAAACAAACTAACAAAAATATTAATAACCAAAATATGGGAAAAGGTCTTCAATATTATATTAGCATGATACTGATTTTAGGAATATATTAAATATAGGAAGCATTTCATGTAGATATTGTATAAATGGTTTGTAGTAGTTATAGTGTATTATGTGTGTGATGTTTATTGTATTTTTGTAATGTTTTTGGAAAATATATTTCAATAAAAATTTATTATGGAAAAAAAAAAAAAAAAAAAAAAAGATGCAAAGGACAGGAAGAAATGGAAACATGTGATCCACTGTGGCGACCCCTAACTGGAACAGCTGAAAAAAGATGATGATGATGATGATGACCTCTGCTGGATACAAACAGTAAATTCTTAAGTGTATTCTAGACAGATGACATCTGGGGCCTTTGTAAGCCTGCCATGCAACACAAATGTGTCTTGTGTGTTATTGTGCCTTAGAGGGTATTTTAATGGGTTTACATTAGTTACAGAATGATTTACATCTGCCTCTCTATCAGAGGTATAGGTGTCAGACCAGGGATGACTTTCCAATGTCCTATCTACTGGTCCAGGTTGAGCTTGATATGGGTTAGGGAAAGGCTCTGCTTCCCTTGGATGGGAAGCCATTTCCAGAAAATGGGGATTCTGAGATACTTATCTGTCTCTCCAACATGTCATATTTAAGTTGCAAGCTAAGTTTAATAGTTCTACTGCTGTTCATTTTGTAGATATGCAAAAATTCCACCAGAGCAAACTCCAAGGATGCTTTGTGTGCCAGGGACAAATTTCCTCTCAGTAGTTTGTAGGAAACCATATAGAGAGGTCTTAGAGGCATTCTGCATAAGACAATGTGTTTACACCTTGTATTCTTTTTGTGAGGAGCCCCTGTGATTGTTCGGGTTGTTGCAAGTGTTTGGTCACATAGGCAAGGGAGAGACGTACTCAGTGATGAGTCTGATGATGGGCTGATTACAGGGGTACAATGACTTCCCTGAACCTAAATGTCATGCCTTTGATTAGAAGTTGAATGACATACAATGATTTTCTTGCAAGCCAGTCTGATGATCCTGATCTGCAAGGCCATGGAACGTATTACCATGGAACTTATAAACAAAGACATTGGCAACCTTCAAACACTGGACCCCATGCAGTTTGAGTTCGAGAAGAAGCCGATCTGGTCTCCTGAACCTGATTGACTTCTTCAAATCAGTCTCCAGAGTCGTGGACAATGGTAAGGTGGTTCACACAGCCTATCTGGACCTCGCCAAGGCCTTCGACACCATCCCCCACTCTGGAATCATAGATAAACTTACTAAGCTGGGCATTAATCCCTACATCACTCGATGAGTTGCCAACTGGCTTACTGACAGAACCCACACTGTAAAAGTAGCCGACTCCAAATCCAGCTCCAGACAAGTAGAGCACCTCAAGGTTCAGTCCTGAGACCGCTTTTGTTTGGCATCTACTTCTGAAGTACAGGCCAACACTAAGGGACTTTGGGTAACAAAGTTCACAGATGACTGCAAATTGGGAGCCATTACTGAATCCCCAAATGATGTGGATATTCTACAGAAGGGCCTTATACAAACAGATGCTTGGTGGTAGAGCCATGCCCTCAAGCTCAATTCCAAGAAATGTATAGTTATCCCCCTTGGGGAAAAACATGTACCTGTGAATTACCACATAGGTGGCAGTACACTAAACACTGAAAGTGTGATAAGAGACTTAGGGACACATGTGGACAGTGGTCTCCCCTTTGATAACCACATCGCCACAACAGTCAGAAAATATTTATGTGATACACCTCATCACTAATGGCTTTTTATCTAGAAAAAAGGAGGTCATTGTCCTACTGTACTCATCCCTCATTAAACCCATTATAGACTACCATGCCCTGTTTAGTATGTACCTCTCAAGACATCTGCAACAACTGGAAAGATGGCAGAAATACTACACTAAAAGAATCACAGGCTTAAAGCAGATGCCTTATGCTGACCGTCTAAAAAAACTCCATGTATACTCTGTCATATACCATCTACTCTGAGGCGATTTCTGCTTAACATACAAGGCCATGTCAAACCCAGAGCTGTTGGACATGCTACACGTAAAGAAATCCCAATCTTTCAGAGAGACACACACTCCAGGGATCTAAACCTTGGCATCACAATGAACAAAATATGGAGGGATAGGTTCCTGACCCAGAGATACCCCAGACTCTGGAATAGACTGCCCATGCATGTCAAGCAGAGCACCTCTTTGACCCTCCTCAAAAGAAGCCTTGATAATTGAATGGGAGATAAAAAATTTACCCTGGGGATCAAGTCAGTTGCCCTGCTAGATGGGTTCAGGGACGTAAATACTGTGGGAAGAAATAGCCAGGGAATTGTTATGGCTAGGCTTATATAGGCCCTAGAGCTAATAGCCTAGTACCAACCTATGACCCTAAGATACATGTTAGTTGAAAGCTAGGTTACTATACGAGTCCCCAAATCCCTGACTACTGTGTCTATATTTAGAAACATTTTATCAGTAAAGTAGTTTCCCTGAATGGACAACTTCCCACAAGGTGATAGTATGCATTTCTTGGCAATGAATTTCAAGCCATGGCTTTGGCACCCCAGTCATTTGTCAGTGTTAGATCTTGCTGTAAGATGCTAGAATCTTGGCAGGGAGGGGGATTGGTTTTGAGTGCTCCTAGCTTACAATCACCTGCAAATGTGGCAAGCTAGAAGCCTTTGTTGTTGGCTTTGACTTCTGAAAAGTAGGTGCTAAAGAAGAGTGGACCCAGCACAGAGGCCTGTAGGACTCCACTGGGGACCAGCCTGTTTGTGGTGGTGGCCTCACCAAAACCTATATTTTTTATCCTGTCTGCAAGTCAGCTGGTTATCCAGTAAGTTACATAAGGGTTTGTGCCTAATTCCATGAGATTGCTTACAAATGCCTGATTGAGGTCTTGCACCAAATGCCTTTATCTAGGTTGACGTAGGCAGTATGCACTGTTTTATCCTCATCCAATGCCTTTGTGACCTTGTCAAAGAAGCCCACTAAGTTCGGGAGGCTTGACCTGCCTTTGTCAAAACCAAACTTGATTGGGTCTGGTGTCTGAAGTTTTTATATGGCATTGTTAATCATTTCCATAATAATTTTGTCCATGGCTTTGCATGTGAGATTAATCAGACTGACGGGTCTGTAGTTCCTGGGACCTGTTGATAATTGGTTCTTGGGCAGAAGGATGACTTGCAGTCTTCCATTCACATGTCACAAAGTCTGTGTAGAGGCTATGGTCGGATAGTGAAACCACAGAAGCTGATGTGTTCTAGTTTAGGTTATTTAAGAGGCATACTGGGATGATGATGGTACTCATTGAAGCTGTATACTTGGCCTTAGTGCATCTAAGACATGGTCCTTACTTGGGAGTAGGAGAGATTGTGTTAGTATTTCCTGGTGGGTACATAGGGGTGAAAGTAGGGTACAACTGGAGCTGAATTTGTTGGACAGATAATTTGCTACATCTCCCAGTTCTGTGAGCATAGCTTATTTCTGACATAAGTAAAAAAAAAAAAAGGCCTTACGGCTATCCTTGGCCTGGGATGCTATCTTTACCTCAAAATTTACTTTGTTGTACTTTGCTGTCTATTTAGTTCAATTAGAGAGTTTATCTTTTTTTGTGTTACACTTACTACTTCTAGCTATGATTTTTTTTAATTTTTTTTATTTTGTTGGGCAACTTTTTTAATTTTGGATTCCACTATGGTTGGTTGTTTTTCTGAGTATGTTTTGGGCTCATTTCTGGTAAGCACAGCAGCCTGTGTACAATCATTGATGTGGTTGAACAGAGCTTCTGTGAGTAATTCCACATAAGCTGCTTGGATATCTGGGTTTGGTGTAGTGTCCAACTTTTGCAAAGTTTGCTGTGGTTAGAGAAATGATTCTTATTTCGAAGGAGACTGCACTGTGATCTGACATTAGCAGAATGGACACAAGATGGGGGGGGGGGGGCATTCCCCATATTTGTGAGTACCAGGTCCGATGTGTTTGTTCTTCAAGTGGGTGTATGCACTAACTGACCAGGGTGTTTGTGTTTACAAAGTGTAGGAATCTCTGCATCTACAAATTTGGTGGCCATGTAGGATTAAAAGTTAACAGAGGGATAATTAGCCCACCATAATTATAGTATTAGGTTGAATGTGGAGTGCTCTAGTAGGTCCCTGTCTGTGCAGTTACTAATTTAAATGTCTGGGCAGAATGAAGCCTTGCACTGCTCGGATGCTCTAGCTAAACCCTCTCTATCTTGATTACATCCTTTACACACACCTAAGCATAACTCATAGCTTAAAAAATGAATTGTTAGGACAGCCGAAGTAAGACTGATTTGCTACCAGTTAATGTCTCTCTTTGAGTGGTCATTATTTTTATAATCTTGTAGGTCTTGATCCCAGACAAAAGGATATATAAGAGAAGATGGATTCAAGTGTTAACTATGTAGAGAGAATGTTCAGAGTTTTGTTAGAGCACTTATTGTTATGTTACAGTATCTGCATCCTCAGTGTTAGCTCATTAGGTAATGTAACTGGTGCACTAAAGCAAAAGAGGGAGAGCTGAATTGCACTACAGAAGAGACTAACATGCCATGTTAAATTGTATCCACTAATTCCATATATAGATGAGATAAGTGAATTACTATTTTGAGTAACTGATGCAGCATAACCTTAAAACTGCACCCTACTTTTTACAAATGTTAAAATATGGAAATGTGAAATTTTCCAATAGTACTGTTCGTAAAATGTATCCTAATATCTCTAAAAATTGAAGGCACATAGAATAATGTAGCACAACTTCAAAATATAAAGATATGTTAGCCTTATTAAAAAATTCAATTACCACATGACTTGTAGGGGATATTCAAAGACATTATTGCCATAGCAGTACCGGGACTTTGTTGGGGAGCTTTGATAGTGTTAAAACTATAAAAAGCAATGCACAGACATGAAAGAGCCACATGGAGCAAAACTTAGTGGCTCATTAACATATCTCTGCACTGAACACAGCACATGTAGAAGTACCTGCACTAGAATTCCCCCTGCCAACCCACATAACATATGATATATATATATATATATACACACACACACACACACACACACACACACACACACACACACACACACACACACTCCTTTGCAGTACTTACTTGCCTTTGGTGTGAACAGCCTTGTTCCAATCATAGACATTAACTGGGTGTTAATCACTAAATGATGGTGCATATTTTTATTTCTCTGCTCCCAGATATCTTGGTGGAGCTGGTTTCTGAATGGTTCTACCTCGCTATTCCAGGTGAAAGACTTTGGAGATGTGTACATGTCAAGTATGCATTTGCCATGGCCCTGCACTGCCACATTTTCGTGCAGATTTCCTCAACAACAATGTTCTAATGCTACCTGCCATGACCTTCTTAGCACTATAATGCAACACGATAGAATTCTTACCAGTTTAACATTACAATGGTGTTTCAACAGCACCATCATAATGCACTTGGCAGTACCGTACAAACAGCATTGTACAGTGCTTTGTGTTTCTAAACCTACCCATAATTTACAGTGCTGGTTGTATTGTAAATGTGAGACATTTTACAATTATGTTTTAATAAAGCAAGTATTAAACACTTATGAAGAAAGATGTTATATTATGATTGTAAATCATCTAAAACCACACGGACTGTTTCTGTTTAACAGTTAAGCATTATAGACTCATCAAAAGTTTGTTAATGAGTAAAAAAAATACTATAATGCAAAGTTTACACAACAGCTAATCAGTACATTTTCTTTTATAAGCAAAACTCGAAACAACTCACTGAGCGTTGAATAATTAGGGCATAGCTTTACTGTAACTAAAGTTTTTTAACAAAGGTAATCATTATCTTCTATAATGCACTTAAAGTTTCTTCAGAGATGAATTTCATATGCCATTAACTATTTCAGAATTTTTTTTGGAAAACAGAAAGAATTTACTTATATGCATACATTTACTTACTGGAGCTTTAAAGTGACAGCAATGAAAATTAAAATATTTTCAGTCTGATGAGCATTACTTTGTAAGGGAAACCAATTACATAAAACATTACAATAACATTAAAAGTAAACTTTCTCTACAGCAAGCAAACTGATGTTTTTAGAATATGGAATCAGTTTTAAAGAATAAACAGTAGTATGACTCTAAGGAATAACATTTGTTTCTCAAGGGGAACTTTTGTGCCCCCTACGTGTCTTCATGTCCTTGGTAACTAATTACATTAACGCCAAAGTCGTACTACCCGGAATAAAAATGCTTCTTTGGTTTTGTGAATAACCAACTTTCCTATACTTTTAGGTATTCCAACCTCATGGGGTAGTACATTTTGGTTGCTTTGATATGGGAAACTCAACTCCAAACAATGTGGGGGGGGGGCACATGCTCCTTGGAAAATGCATCCTAATTACTGAATACAAGTTTAGCCACATTTTCCTCCATTAAAAAAAAAAAAAAAAAAAAAATATATATAGATATAGATATAGATATAGATATATGTATATATACACACATCTATCTGTATCTTTCTCTCTCATATAGTGAGAGATTGCTGCCATGTGCCTGATAGTCATCTATAAATCCATTTTGTTCATTTCTCCAGTCTGGTAGAGTGCTCACCATTTGAATCAGGATGTCAGGAATATTGGTTCAAAGTTAAGAACAGAAGTATACACAAAACTGTGATGCAGAATCAGCTTAAAGCACTGCAAGTGTGGTAGTGTTAGCTGTGCTGCCCAGAAAATTGCTTATTGGCCACGTATGTCTTTAACCTAACTTGGCACTGGTGGGCTGTTTGTGGCTGGTAAGGGGGTTATAAAAGATTGACTGTACTGTTTGTGGACAGAAGACATTACACTTATGCTGGGTTGTACTTTACTTTCAAAGAGGTTGTTTATCCAAGGTTTGTTTAGGTTTTAATATGTGCACTCATCAGTATACAGTCTACTAGGAGGCCCTTTCTACTGAAAATGAAATGAAAAAACATATAGATTTTGTTGCATCTATTAA
Source organism: Protopterus annectens (assembly GCF_019279795.1). Classification (NCBI taxonomy): domain Eukaryota; kingdom Metazoa; phylum Chordata; order Ceratodontiformes; family Protopteridae; genus Protopterus; species Protopterus annectens. The sequence goes on along the minus strand of NC_056743.1, from coordinate 145,730,283 downwards.
ATTGTTTTCAGTGATATGTTTTACTTAATGCGGCTGCCCAACAAAAGAACGGAGAAATACCTTAAAAATCAACATGCCCTAAGAGAGTCGTCAAGGACTGCATTAAAGTGGAATGGAAAACTAATATTTCAGGTAACAGAGAAAACCTATTTTAGTAAACTCAGACTGAGGAGTACTGAACATGAAACCATCTTTAGTCCTTCTAATAAAAGTGTGGACAATGTATTAGGCCAGTACATTCAATAAATGCCATTCTTAAACATCGAAATTAGAACCCAATGTACTTGTGTTTTTTTTTCCCAGAGGGAAAAAAAGCAAATACCTTAAATAAAATGGGGGAAAAAAAACCTTAGTTGCCACCTTCCCATGAGTTTGAAGGATATGTGACAAGGCATCTGCCATTTCTTCTTGTTCTAAATACATTAATTGGAGCAGTCTGTCAGCAGTAGAGCCTATCCATTTTTCATAAGTTATTCCCAGGGGGGTTATACAGAATAACAATGAGTGTGGTGCTGTCTAGATGCAGTTTTTGAAATGTATTTATGGAAAAAGAAAGCAGTCTTTTTTCCTCCTCTATTCTGTACTGAGACATCTAGTAAAAACAGATACTTTTTCTGGTTTGGGTAAAGATAGATTACTATGTCACTCATACTGAATACACTGTAATGATATTCCAGTACAACTCTAAAACATGTGGCTGAAGGTAGATGTTCATTATTTATTTAGCAATGTAGTTATACAGACATGATATTTCATTGTCATATAAGTTCAGATATCAGCATTAAATTATTCCCCCATAGAGTACATTTTAATTTGTTGTTTTAGGATTTGTCTTGAACAGAAGAAAATACATTTTCCTTTGTGCTTTTCATACAGTTACGGTAACCTGGTTTGTGTTTACCTCGGTGGAAAACGAGATGATGTTTGCACTTAATCACTTTTTTAACCCTGGATTATATTTTTCCTTGCATAGACTTGAGGCCTATAGAACGAGGTTTGTGGCCTGCAAGTAAGCCATTACTACTCAGTGTGTCAGATAAACTGGAAACCCTTTCCGTGGAAATGCTTGACCAGTGTTTTAATAGAAATGATGCTCACAGTACCCTCATACTGTTAACTAAGACAGAATTCTTTGCCATTTTATAAAAATACTGCTTGATGAAACAGTACTTGGTTAAAACTAAAGGAAGCAGAATAAAATTATTTTTTTAAGGGGTAAGTCCCCAGATCTCCACGCAGGAAGCAAAATCCTGTGATCCACACATGCCTGCATATTTTAACCTCTAAAATCTCTACATTTTGAGGAAATGTGCAATTATTTGGATCAGATATTTGAGGTTAACTATAATTCAACATGCCAGGTTTGATGGGCCCTGTATTAGAACCTGATCTTTAGTATGACAACTATAGGTAGATTGTTCTGGAGTACCTGAGGTGCCAGTCCATGAGAGTGAGAGAAAATATGAATCTATAAAGGGATGAAGACATTAACCTGTTGAAATATTCTTTTTATATACCTGTATTGCTTTATGTGGAGTTGATCACTAAGTGTTTGGACGATATGTTGCCATTACCATGACCTATGCTTCTGTAGTAGTATAAATGGTTAAATACAATATTAGAAGCTAAGTGGAAGGATCAAGAAACTGACTCTTAGAATGAGTGCTGGCAGGCTTAAGTGTGCTGCTGTGAAATTTTGATAGTGACCCATCCATAGCAGCTATATTGAGGGATGTTGACTGAAATTAAGAGCACTTTAAACAGCTTAAAACATACTTTGACAGCACAGATATATGTAAGTGAATGCTAATGTTCTCATTAAAGTAGGCATAATATCCTTGGCTATGGTCACCTGGTTTTGAATACGAGGCTAAAATTTTCACATAGTAAGTTCAGACCACTAGAGCTCCCCCACCAACCACCTCTTTACTTGTGTGGTAATCCTAGTCCCTGCCCCACCCCTAGGTAGATATAATGCATACTTGCATATTTTCAAACTCACCACCTTTTCTGTCAAACATTCATTTTCCTGCTCATTCCTACATATCTACACTATAAAACACTTGAATTCAACCAAATATAATTATCACAAAATGTGCAGTCTCATTTGTACTGTTTGTTCTCAGAAAAAGTGACTATGTGTGTGTGAGATAAATATTCTCTCCTTTGATCAAAATGCAAGTTAGTCAACTTATAAATGTAGAGTGCATTTTTGTCACCTAATGTTTTAACTGACTGAAAGAGTTTAAAATCATTCAGACTATGGAATTCTGGGATGATTATTTCTTTTCCTGTTTTCCTAAGTATTGTACAATCTCAGAGTTAGTATATTTATTTATTTAGTATTTATTAACCAGGAAGGTAGTCTGGTCTACTGATCTTTTGCAACTATTGTCTGCGCCCTAAAAGCATTAATAGAAGTAAAGCATTAACAAAAATGAAGCATTAGCACAGTTTGTATGTGGAGAAAAAGAAGATATATTGCAAACAATAAGAAAAGAAAAAGAAACATTTATATAACAAAACAACATAGTTTTTATAAGTAAATGTCAAGTTATACTGTTTGGTATAGTAACTAAGAAGGCTGCTATACTCACTATATACAAGAATTATAGAATTGCAGCTGTTATTTCTAATCCTATTTTTACACAGACTTGTTAAATTGAATCAACAGCAGAATACTCATCCAGAGAAAACCAGATCCATAGCAGGCCAAAATGTTCTTTCATTGATAGAATAGTCTGACTTTTTCCTGCTATGCTAGCCCTTTCCCTTTAGCAGGTTTATTCACTTGAATATCTGTATACATTCAACTGTTTGATACTTTAACAAGCCTCTAGTGTCAGTGCCACTTGTTGCAAAAACATTCAGAACTATAATACTTTGTTCCACACAAGCATGTTCTGTTAAGCTAATCATGCATCTTTACTACACATTTCTTTTCTATATTTGCAGATGATGTATTGCATGCTATTTCTAAAATTATCATGGTTACTATGATAGTTTACCATGCCTCTGTTACTATGAAAAAAAAAATAGTTTTACCAAAGTATATACATTTTTCTATCAATTACATTTTATTGCTATGAGAGAAACCAGTTTTACCTTGTATAATTCTATCAAGATTAGATGGCTGTGTCTTTGAATGTTGCATTCTACAGAATTTTTTTTGTCATTGTCTCTAAAGCATTTGCATGTGGCTTCTTTGAAGATGTGATGACTTTTTTAAACTCCTAAGATTAGGTCAGAGATTTGATTTCTGGTGGTAATTTGCTCAGTGTGGTTGGTCCTGATCTAGAGAATGATTTTCACCAACAGCTTGGTTGGGAGGGTGGCCTAATGGTTAAGGTGTTTGCTTTACAAACACAAGGTGCAGGGTTTGAGTCTCACAAGGGATAATTGGCTAAGCTTAAAACAGCTCACAAGGGCATTTAGCTTAGTACTAATTTAAGAATTTTTTTAAGCTGTTTTAAAAGGTGGATGTATGAGCATTATATCCTGTTCTTAGATACTTCTCAAAGTTTATGACTGTTCCCTTATAAGCAGTTTTGTGGGCAGCATCCAGAGTTTATAATTTTAAACAGAAAGGGTTTGCAGGTGATTTGCCCCACTTTAAAAAAAAGTATGTGATACTTTAATTTTGCGCTGACTGCATTTGAATTCCGTTATTTTGTTTTAGGTAATTTGAGTGTGACAAAACAGCTCTCAATAAAATTTCCAAAGTTCCATCCAGCACTTCCCATATTTATATATATATATATATATATATATATATATATATGTGTGTATGTATATATATATATATATATATATATGTGTGTATGTATATATATATATATATATATATATATATATATATATATAGGCAAAATTGAAGCGTATTAACCCACCAGATGCACAGTAGCAAGCCCCTCCCAAACCCTGCCTGTGAGCATTTTGACTGCACCGCCCACCATTTGATTGAAAGATGCCACCATAACACAAGGTAATATAGATCTATAAACAGAAAACATTATACACGTATTCAAATCCACCAAAACAAAAGGTAATTGCACAAAAAAATTAGATTATAAAGAAAACATTGTATGCATAACATGTCTTTAAGCTCCTGAGACATTTTTGAGCTTGAGCTTCTTTCTCTGCCGCATATAGTAACACTTGTATTTTAGATCAGACTGTGTGTTTAAGTAAATGACGCTGAATCATTTGTGTCTTTCTTCGAGACGTCAGCTAAAGATGTCATTTCTACAGAAAGAAACACATATAATGTAGAAAAAGGACATTTGTTAAAGTAGTACGTGAATATATCATTCGTGTGTGAATTTAAAAGCGGAAAGCGTGGACTTACTTTATTAGAAAAGTACTTTAATATTGTGCATCAGTGTGAAATGATTAAGAATTAGTTGAAGCAGTAATCTGTAATCACATTAATAAGTTTAAACACTGTGTCAGTGAGCTTGTAGAAAAAAAGAAGTTCCCTTTTAGTTTGATTTTGAATGAGTGGTACAAAGTGAAAGACTTAATTTCTGACAAAGAAGTGCTTGATAACCTGCTGTAAAGTTTTCCGTTATAGGAGCAACACTTTAAACCCAGTCACTGAGCTCTGAATCCAGTGTCTTGTCATGTCCTTCCGCTCTTAATCTGACCAGGTGTGTATAAAATATTTTACTGGATAATACTTAAAAAAAAAAAAAAAAAAAAAAAAATGACATGTCAATTCTACATTTTGCACAACATTGAAAAGACATGACAAGACACTAGATCCAGAGCTCAGCAACCGCGTTTAAAGTGTTGCCCCGATAATGGAAAAGTACCCATTTTTTTTTAATTCGCAAATCGGTGCAAAAGTACAAAGGCAAGTACTGTTTGTACAGTTACATTTACAAACAGAAAATACGATACACATCTCATTTTTCAATTGAGCCTTCTAAAGACTGTGTGGATTTCTGACAAATCACTGATGATTGCACTTACTGAAGAATACCATACATTTGATGTTGCTAAGATAGACAGCTCAGTAATGGCTTTTAGGTTTATGACACCAAGATTAAAAACCTTTCCCTATTTCTTTGGCCCCCTGCACAAAAGCATGTCATTGCTATTGTAAATCCCCGCCCTCCCGCACTCCTGCATGTCAATCATGATGGGCACGCCCATTCCTGTGCGAACTCTGTGATGGGTTAATACACTTCAATTTTGCCTATATATATATATATATATATATATATATATATATATATATATATATACACACACACAGAAATGTATAAACATACACACGTGTGAAAAAAAAAAATATATATATATATATATATATATAAATATATATATATATATATATATATATATATATATATATAAATATATAGTTGCAATCACAAATGTTAAATGTTCTATGCTTTGCTGCTACTTACTTTGCCTGTGTGTGTGTTCAAGATCACTTTGCAGCAAGGAGTATGAATTTTCCTTTTCCTACTGTTATGCAATATCTAGTTTGGTATATATAATGTGCAGTTGGGGGAGGGGGGCATGCCGGAGCTTTCCCCCCTGCATAAAATGTTTTTAAACTTTCGTAGCTCTTGACTCATTTAGACAGACTTTTTTTTTTTTATTCAGCTAGGAATGAAACCAATTGAAACAGTTTGTACTAGAGCCATCTCTAGTTGCTTTACCCTCCCCACCCGCAACCCCATGAATAGCTCATGTTCCGAAAAGGCAAAAAGTTTTTATTGGACTGGAAAAGCAGGGTCTAATCTCATTCTTTGTATCACGCCATACAAACTGATGATATTGTTGAAATTTGGTAGAGGATCTGGACAGGCTGTTATATGAAAAGGTATCCGTTACAGCAGAAGCATCAAGGTTTTAAAAGCAATAAAAGTCCAAAGACCATCGAAAAAAGCAGCACCTGGAATGAAGTAATGTATGTAGTGCTTTTGTTGCATTTGTTAAAAGGACTTCATTAAAATGAACTTCATTGAAACCCATAACAAATCACCTGACACACCACGTGATTAATTCAAAAACATATATTCATTTAAAATGCATTAGAAGTTTATAGAATGTGAAGTGTAAAAGGTTACATAATAAGTTTATTAAATACAAAGTGTAAAAAGTAATAGGTTATGCCAAAAAAAAGTACATAAAAATGTATTTGCTTACAAGACTTCTGTGCTTTAAGAACCATTTGATATTGATTGCTTCATTTAAACCAATACATTTCAGTTTGTAATGTTAGCTGCAGCAATGTCTTTTTAATTTATAGCTTATTTTTAAGATACATCTGTAGTCTGAAGATTGGTAGTCAAGTTCAATAAAAAAAAATATTTCAATCAGAACAGTTCTTCTTATATCTAAATAAAGCATTGTTTTCTTTTTTATTTATTATTTTTTAATTTGATGGCATAAATGTGCTTCTTAATTCCTTAAGACAGCTTAAGTGTGGGCTTTTTGATGGGCACTTACAAGTGCTGGTCAGTGCAATACATGGTAGTACATTTCTGAAGGAACTATCATAGATATTGTACATTTGGAGAGAGCCAACAATAATTGGTGGACAAAGGTCCAAAATCATAAGCATATTTTAATTATTGTTCTTATAAATTTAGAAAGTTGTTAGAATAACGGGTTTTAGGTTAGCATGCATTTTTGGAATGATTGAAGTCTGTAGCTCAAATATATGACATTTTGTGACTTAAGCACTCAGTGGTTGCTAGAAAACCACACATTTCGTGAGGAATAGACTACAAATATATGGCCAAACTAGATATTCTTAAATATCTGGACAGTTAATGGGTATGATTAATATATTTGCAGCTATTCTATGTATTTCATTAAGTAATTAAAATGCTGTCTGGGTTCAGCACTGCAGAAGGAGATTGCACACCTGCCCTGGGTGCCACTTTGCAGGTGCCACATTAAAAAACAAAAAAGAACAGAGATTGTGATTGTTGAATTCCAGCCTGTAAACCATCAGACTCATCTGTAATGCAGGGATGAGTTACTAAGCTGTTATAATAATAAACACTTTCATATGTGTTTCAGAATTTAATTAGAATGCGCTGTGAGTTGAGAGTTGTCATTAAAAGTCATATGATATAAATGCCACAGAAGGAATACTTTCCTGTACTGTGGTAACATCAGTAACCATACCCACAGTTTGGGATCATAATTGTAAATTGCAAATGTACAAATCGTGTCACCAAATATAAACTGGTTAAGGTAACCTAGAAACATAGACTTTGATGACAAATAATTTAAGGAATGTTTGCCATTTCTCTGTCAGTTACATAAAATAAATTAAAACACATATCTGCAGAAGTTCTACTCTCCATACCTCTCAACTTCTTAGAGTAAGAAATCTGGACAAAGCCATAAATAAAAGTGGGAGACAGGCCCAAAAATAGGGCCTTTTTTTAAATATTGCTCTTACAAACTTAGAATGTTGATAGAATAACAGGTTTTGCATTAAGATGAATTTTCCAAAGGGTATGAAGTCTGAAATTCAAACGTCTGTCATTTTCTAACTTCATTCTTTAATAATTTGCTACTAATTTGCCAGAAAAAACACAATTTTTTGAAAAGGAGACCAAAAATATAAGGCAAAAAATCTGGACATTTGAGAGGTATGCTACTCTCCCACCATGTCTTGTGCCATCTCTTTGCATGTGCCTAATCGTCTTCCTGCTCAATTGTGGCAAATAATGAATGTTAAGATGTGAATAGTTGCGATATGCAGGCCTTATAACTCCCCTGGCAGTGCACAACAGACTCAATCCAATCAAGCAAGCAATCAGTCCTCTAAATTACAACAAAGCAGGTTCCCCATGCTTCCTGATTCTTCCGATTGTCTTGTTTTTAAGCATATGCTTTCTTTCTGTCATCTTCTCCTCTTGATTATGGAGCTATGTGTATATGTTCAGGAGCTGTTATTGTTGCACTGAGAAATTAAGCTGTGGTTTTCTAACATGCCTATGTTTTTTTTTACAGAGTAGCACATCCAGTTTCAAAGCCTACTGTAAAAAATAGGTATTTCTATATAATGTGCAGTTGTTCAGTTTGTCCTTTCCATATCCTCTTACACTGCTGGAGGTCCATAAGTAAATAATGAAATGAATTATTTTGTAGTATAACGTGCCCACTGAATACAGTCAAACTCAGCAGTGAGTCTATTGTCTCAACAGACTGATTCAATCACTAAAAAAACTTTAATACATTGTTTGGATTGTAAGGTACTGACATGACTTCCCCACAGATCCCATGTATCCAAATACTTGCAAAATAACCAGATATTTGCTTCATGGGTTGGTCTCGTCCTAGTAAAATGTTGATTTTCTGGGAAATTGTTGAGAATTGAAGTCATTAAATGAAGACATACATTTCAATAGAGTTCATATCCTTCAAAATTGGGTGGTAATGCAAAATATGTTATTCTAGCAGCTTTGTTTATAAGCACGATAATTAAAATGTGCCCAATATTCAGCCTTTGCCCCCCCTCCCCACCAATCATTTTGGCTATTTCCAGACCTCTTGTAAGAGGCTAACAGGTATGCTCCCCACCAACATTTTTGTACGTAAATATTTAAAAATGACTCTGACTTGTAAGTTTTGGCTTCTATAGTCATCATAGTAGTTTGTCCATGTCAGGTTCATTTAGTGTCTGTACTGAACCCTTGCCTTCTTTCCACAGTTTAGCAAATCTCCCTGCTACATTTTAACTGGATGTGAATATTTTTTTTCACTCTGCAACTTAACAGAAAGCTTTTTTTTTTTGTGCTCATTTCTGCCTGGGAAGGGGGGATTGCCAAGAGCATCTGAAAGACTAGCTGCCATTCTACATCACCTGTTTATATCAGTATCTGTAGTTTATTCTGACACTCCATGAATGCAAGGCATAGAAGTTTATCCTGAGTGGCATGCCAAAACATTGCAGGATATGTGCTCATGTGGCACCCATACAAATGGGAAATTTGTATGGTTATCAACTCAACTATAACCTATCTTTGTGTCATAAAAAGGAATTGGTGAACCTAGCAAAAATGCATGTCAACACAGGGAGATTGTGCAGAACCTGTACAGAAGGCAGTCCAGCTGAGAACAAAGTGCGTCTTTGCCATTACCAAGTACAGACAGATGTTATACTAAGATGTGAATATTTCTAAATTATAACTTGTAACACTAAATATTGTACTTTTATGGAATAATAGCATCTAAGATGCATTTTCAAGAGGACAAATGGAACAAGGCAACAGTATCGATGACTTCATTAATTTACTGGCATTTATTTACCAGAAAGTTGTCAGAACAGTGTCTTTTTTCAGTGTAGGCCTGGAGAGAAAAGCTCCAGCATCAAACATCATCTACATTATGTCATCACTTAGTCCATTTCTTCCATGAACAACTGTTCCATTATTTGGATATCCTTGACATCAGTTAAATAATTTCCAAATATTTTTGATTAGAAATAAGTTACATGGGGTGTATATGTATATATTTTTAAATACAGATATGTATATGCAGTGCACTGTCATCAGTATGCATTGATTTAGGTTTTACATAAGAATAGTTGTTCCTATAAACACTTGTTCAAAATCTAGGACATAGGAAGATGAGCTAGAGAGACAGAGCAGGCCAGAGAATGGAAGGAGGAGAGGAGGTACAAGGAAAAGCAAAGGAGATGAGTTGATAGAAGATGGTATAGCTGTGATGGTAATATGACATTGTTGTGTCTAATATGACGTTGTTGTGTCTTTCAGCTTTTCCCGGTTAGTGGTCGCCACAGTGGAACTCCGGTCCGCTAATGACTGGCAGTAGAATTTTACATACCGAGTTGCTGGCCCTGATGCACAACCTTCAATGAAGGTACGCCCATTCACACACGTCTCCACACAGAAGATGCTGTAGCTGAGAATCGAATAGGACGTTTTACTGTGAGGCGACAACGCTACCGCAGCACCACCACCGCAGATAGCTGTTATGATAATATAATAAGTATTATTCAGCTGATAGTTATGGCACAAATTCATAAAGCTATACTAGTACGATTTTAACCAAGGGTGGTGCAGAGACATTTGTCTACCCGGTGTTGCTTCAGTTGGCATTTAATCTTTCAGGTTGTAGGTGTTTCTTAAGTGGAGTGGGACAGTATTCCAGCTATTAGCAATGCAGTGTGAATATAGGCAGTATCCTGCATTGTTGGGTTTTGTTATGGAGAGTAATGATTTGTCAGCGGAGCACAGAGGTCACGTAGTAGTGTTAGGCTGAATGATGTAGTAAAGAGGTGTCAATTTTTCAGGGTTGCATAGTACTTGGGAGGTTGTAATTGTGAGTACAATAGAGTTATTTCAAGTCACATAAGTTGTTTTAGAAAGAGGCAGTGATGTGATCTATATTGTTGGTTCGTTGCAATTTGATTATTTTATTGTAGCATTGTTACATTTTGGTTGATCAGGAGGCATTGAGATTGGTTAGGATAGGTGAAGCATTTAATAGGGTGGGGAGTAGAAAAGTGTCAACCATGTTTTGTCTAGCAACAAAAGTAAGGTAGTATTTTACTGTATAGAGGCAGCTTAGCTTTTAGTTTCTTTGTTGAGGCTTGATAAAAGTGGAGATCAAATTTCAGGTGGTCATCTACAATCACACCTAGTATTTTGGTGTGGAATACCAGTTCTGTATTGACCTTGTTGGATGACAATATATTACATATATTTCTTTTTCCAGAGTGGAGGGAGGGTTGGGGCAGGATGAACAGCAGTAGTTTAGCTTTTTTGGATTCAGGAGGAGTTGTGACTTGTCAGACCATACTTCTATGGAGAAATATTTCTGGGTGAGTGAAGCAGGTGTAGTATCATAACAGCACAAATTAGAATGAAGTCCTTGTCATATTATCCTACAGTGGCATCTTTGGCAGCTGTGTTTAGTTTGTTGATAAATAAGTTAAACAGCATTGGTCCTAGGATGGAGCCTTGTGGGACTCATGGGTATAGGAAAGAAAGACGAGAAATCATCTTGCCATTTGACTGTTTGGGATCTGTTAGTGAGGTAACTTAATCAGTTAATTGAGGAGGGTAATAGTACATATGAAAAGAATTTAGTTTGGAGAATTTGATGATTGACTATTTCAAATGCTTTGGACAGATCCAGAAAAAAGGTAGAGGTTAGAATACCTGAATATCTGTTGTGATTCATTCTATTTGTGAATCTTAAAATGGCAGTAGTTGTACTGTGATGCGGTCTGAAACCATGCTGAGAGGAGGTTGAGAAGGTCTATAGTAAGTTGAGACTGAACACATCTTTCCAAGATTTTGGATAAGGGTGAGAGAATGGCAATTATTCTATAGTTTGTGAGTTCAGTTGATGAGCCACCTTTATGGAAGAGTATTATATAGGACTTTTTCCATAAGGTAGGGATGTGTTTTTCTTAGCCTTGCATATAAACTAATCGTGTACCAACTCCTTAGCTCAGCGCTTTCTGGAATTCATAAACTCCAATGCCCTGGATCACCTTATCCACACCCTCACCAGGGGCAACAGTATCCTAGACCTAGTCATTATCAACATGACTGACTGGTGTTCCACACCTGAAGTCAACTCCTCGTTGGTCCAATCCAACCATAAGCTAATCACCCTTGATATCCACATCCCGCCCCCACCCCCCATTAAGGAAACCATGGTAAAAAATTTCTCCAAAGCCAACTTCATGCTTCTTAAGATAGAAGTGATGAACTTCATGACACCCGTGCAGATGGACAATACAGTTATGACTGGTGAATCCTACACAAATGCACTCTATAAGCACTTACATGAGAGCATGGATCATGCTATCCCAAGCAGAACCAAGATGCTATCCTCCAAAAAAAGGAAGCCAATCTGGTGGTCCCCTGCCATAAACTGTACTACAGAAGGAAGAATGTTGCAAGAGAGAGTAAAATCCCATTAGTAGAGGAGCTCCTTGGTCAGCCTCAGTAAGAAGCTGAGATCCCGTATAAGATCCTCCAAAGCTAGCTACGAAAACAAAATAACCACTAATTCTAAGGACAACCACAAAGCATTCGATAGCTATGTCAAGAAGCTCAATGGCAACACCCAGATCTGCTCTGAGTTAGAGCACAATGGCATGAAAATTACAGAACCAACTGATATTGCCAACATGCTGGCAGATAGGTTCAGTGCTAACTTTACCCCCCCCCCCAGCCCCTAAAGGGCCCATATATATACAGGAAGAATGCAGCGTCCCTGTAATCACAACTACGTAGGTAAAAGCTGCACACTCTAAAGCAAAAAACACAGCATCCATGGGACCGGACAACATCCCAGGCTGCGTTTTACACGAACTTCAGAATGAACTGGCTCCCCACTTAAGCACCATGTTCAATAATAGCCTCGCATCAGGCTTTGTGCCCACTGAATGGCACACAATCACAGTTATCCAACTCCACAAAAGGGGAACCACCACTGATCCTGGGAACTATCAACCTATTTGCCTGATGAGCCTGGTCTGCAAGGCCATGGAACATATCATCATGGAACTCATAAACAGACATTGGTAACCTCCAAACTCTGGATCCCTCCCAGTTCCGGTATGTAAAAGGCAGATCATGCCTCCTGAACCTGATCGACTTCTTTGCGGCAGTCACCAAAGCCTATCTTGACCTCACCAAGGCTTTCGACACCATCACCCATTCTCGAATTATAGCAAAACTCACTAAACTAGGTGTAAATCCCTACGTCACAAGATGGGTTGCCAACTGGCTCACTGACAGAACCCACAATGTAAAAGTTACAGACTCCAAATCTGACCTCAAAGCAGTGACAAGTGGAGTACCACAGGGTTCCATCCTGGGAACTCTCCTGTTTGGTATCTACTTCTCTGAAGTACAGGCTAACAGAAGGCCTCTGGCTAATGAAGATCACAGATGACTGCAAACTAGGAGCCATAGTAAAGTCCCCAAATGATGTGGACATCCTACAGAAGGGCCTCGCTGAGACAGATGCCTGGTGTCAGAGCCATGGCCTCAAGCTCAATGCCAAAAAGTGCAGTGTCATCTCCTTTGGTAAAAACTCTGTACCCATGAACTACCACATAGGCAGCAATCTACTTAACACCGAATGTGTGATGAGACCTTAGGACTCAGGTGGACAGTAGTCTCTCCTTTGATAGTCACATCACCACAATAGTCAGGAAGTCCTTCTACGTGGCACACCATCATAAAAGGGTTCTCATCCAGGAAGAAAGAGGTCATTGTTCCTCTCTACTCGACACTCATTAGACCCATTATAGAGTACAATGCCCCTTTTGGAATGTACCTCACAAGACATCTGCAGCAGCTGGAAAGGCCACAGAGGTACTTCATAAACAAGATTATTGGCATCAAACAGATGGCCTGCACTGACCATCTCAAAAACTCAAGCTTTACTCTCTAGCATATCGCCTTCTCCGAGGAGATCTCTGCCTAACATATAAAGCTATGTCAAGCCCAGAACTGTTGGACATGCTACACCTAAAAAAATCCCAATCCCTCCGAGATACATGCTCTAGGGACCTAAACCTTGTCACCACAATAAACAGGACATGCTGGAGGGATAGATTCCTGTCCAAGAGACTTCCCATACTCTGGACAGGCTACCCATCTATGTCAAGCAAAGTTCTTTATTAGCACTCTTCAAGAAAAATATTGATGAGTAGATGGGAAATAGGAAATACACCCCGGGGATCACTTCTGTGTCTCTGCTTGACAGTGGCACAGGAAAATAGCTTTCTTGGGTGGTGTAAGCCAGGGAACCTTGTTGGCTAGGCTTACCCAGGCCCTTGGGGCCAATAGCCTAGTACCTACCTATGAACCTATATCATATATCCTGTCTCTGTTCTAATAAGCCACTCTGTCTGCAGTGAGATATTCAGGTGGAGGCTGTTCAAGGGCAGTGGTTGTTGTTTTAAGGATGGGTAGATGCATTTTAAGTATAAATGTTTGCACTGGAGTGAGTATGAAGGTCTGTTCGGCTTCAATGATTGGTGTGAGGATGTTGGATTTATAGTAGTTTTGTTTTGTAGGATGGAGACTGCTGTATTTATAAAATGTGAGTTAAACTGTGATTCAGTACTTGAGAGTTATCTGTTGGGGATGGGCCTAAATGGATTGATTTTCCAGTACTGAGGAATTTCCAGATGATTTGGGATTGTTTGATGATGAAGTGCTGGCATTGCTATAAAAGCTTTTTTTTTTTTTTTTTTTGTCCTGTAGCTGCTTTGCTTGCACTGCCAGGATATTTAGAAATATTGTCTAACTACCCTCAAGCCAATTACAGACAGCAATCTGTTTATAGCAGTACAAAGCAGTTAACAAGGATGCACAAAGTAGAACAGATTTTCTTTCATTTTACTGAATGCAGAAATCAGGAAGTGAATGAGACTAAGTGACTGAGATATATATTGTAATGTCTTAGTCAAGTGAAAGGCAGTGATCAACTTAGTAAGTGGTCATTCGAGTGCAAGGACTACTCCTTTGTGGGAATGTCACAGCCACTTTCCAGCACAAGGCTGGCAGGTATTTGATTAAAATTATTACACAGCAAGGTTCTTTGTCACTCTTGCTTACATTGTACAATGACAATATTCTCAGTGAAAACTTGGAGGTGTGCCTTCTGGCAGAGCTCTTGCTGTTTTAAGGTAAAATAATGATGTGACTACAGGCTCTGAAAGGAAAGGAGACAAACTCTACTAAACTGAAATGCATGTAGGCACTAAAGCTAATGCAGAGGTAGCTAGCTTATTCCAGGAGTTGGCGGAAGGAACACTTTGTCAGGGCAGGGGAATTTGGGTTATTCTAAAAGTAAAGACAAGGTAGGATAGTTTATGAAGATAAGATCATAAAAGTAGCATGAGGTATGCTGATAGAGAACCATAGTAATATACTGTATACTGCTGTACAGAAAAATGATCAACATGGCACTACACTGATAAGCACTTTATAAAACCATCTCTCAGTATGCATTCATCGAATTAACCAGTATATCAAAAGAATATACCAAATCAGCAAATGAAATTGCATAATACTTGTTAAAGGGCACAGGCTCAATGTGCATTAAGTTTATCTGACTAACATAAAATCAAATACAACACACTGCCAAGGTTTTCCAAGTGTTCTACGTTGTTTTGGGGTGAATAGAAACGTAATGTGTGGTACACACCTGCCCTGGGGAAGGAAGATGATAACTAAGTGATGTAAGTGAAGGGATATTTTGTATTGCATCCTACTACAGTGACCCTCCTACCCTCAGGCCAATTATTACAGAGAGCAATCAGTTTATAGCTGGTACAGAGCAGTTAACAAAGAGGCAAGTAATAGAACAGGTTATCTTTCATGCACTGAATGCAGGCACCAAGAAGCTATGGAGACAGTGTAACTGGTGGAATGTCTTGCTCAAGAGAACATAGTGTGGTCAGATTATTACGTGGCCCTTAGAATCCAAGGACTACTCCTTTGGGGGGAATATCACAGCCACTTTCCAGCACAGTTGTGGAAAGTATTTGAATAGTTAGTTAATTTACAGCAAGGTTGTTCATGTTAAACTTGCATACATTGTACAATGATTATATTCTCAATGAAAACGTTCACAGAGGTGTGTCTTATGCTATAGCTCCTGCTTTTTCAAGGTCGGGGAATTATGTAGTGATCATGGGACCTGCCCAGGGAAGTAAGACGGTGAATGAGTGGATGTGGAAACTAAAAAAGTAAAGAAAAAACAGAAGACTACTGTTGTGTGATATTGAAATAAGTTTAAGTAAGTTGCAATACTTGATTTTTAGAAAATTGCTCATATATAAGTAAATATGTGGATATTGCACAGCAGTTATGATTGTTCATGTATTAAACCTGGCTTTCGTCAGTTAATATTGGGGAAAGAGAAGGGCAGGACTCCTCTACAAAGCACACAGTTACATACTGTACAGCTTAGGAACTATACCTCTCTATATTTTTTGGGATTAGATTATTTTTAAATTTTGTTAAGCTTTTTCATAATATATTTTATAACAAGCATAAAAATAGGCTCTTGTGAATAAGAAATGTTAAGCTGGAATGAAGACATGGAAGAAAACTGCATCAGTCTGAGGTTTATTATTTTTCTAGTATATGCACAATGCATATTCTTAATATAAGAATGATGGTATTATTAATCACAAAAAAAGCACCAGAATCCAGGAAAAGTGACACGAACAGTTTAATTCACTAACGCTGAAACTTCATAACACGTTTTCGTCCTTGACTTCATCAGATACCAACACTCTTGGTGCACTCATCTTAAATACATTAACTAATTAATGGTAGCCAATGACAAACAAACTGATTAATTAGAGTTAGTTAAAAGCACATATACACATATATATATATATACACACACACAGATTATACTTCCTAAAACCACCATAAAATTCATACCCTATAATAAACCACATATACAAAACTTGAATGCTTGTGAATATAAATTTAAATATATAAAATGAACCTTAAATAAAACTATGACATTATGTTCTAAAAAAATTTTTTGTAATGACAATATTTGTTAAAATAATATAAAAATCCTATAATTTAGCAGATCTCAATTTTAAAACTGGTTTGAGTGAAATCATGTCATTGAGACCTGGTTTTCTATTTGCTTCTAAAACAATTTGCCAAAATAGTTCTCTGTATTCCACCAGTGTTTCCCAATTCCCCCTCTAGGGTCAACCGCACACATTCTAACACAAAAATCTAAATGTAGCTAGTTTACATGTAATGGTATGCTTGTATAATGCATTGTTTTCTTTTTGGTCCTGATGTCATATAAATGTTCATAGATTCTTTGCTTTAACATTCTCTCACTCTTCCCTATGTAAAATGAATCACACTTTGTACAGGTAGCTAAATATATTATACCCTTGGTATTACAGTTAACATATGTTCCTAGAGTTAATGTCCTTTGTCTAATAGGTAAGTCTAATGTTTGTCCAACATTAAGATGTTTACAATAACTGCAACTTCCACATTTAAATAAACCTACTTTTTTCCGAGTAGCTTTCCCGAACAATTTTTCAGTTGTACCTCTCTCCAAAATATTCTTAATGTTAGTACCCCTCCTATAGGTGAATTTCAGTTCAGAGAACTATTTTGGCAAATTGTTTTAGAAGCAAATAGAACACCAGGTCTCAATGACATGATTTCACTCAAGCCAGTTTTAAAATTGAGATCTGCTAAATTATAGGATTTTTATATTATTTTAACAAATATTGTCATTACAAAATTTTTTTTTAGAACATAATGTCATAGTTTTATTTAAGGTTCATTTTTATATATTTAAATTTATATTCACAAGCATTCAAGTTTTGTATATGTGGTTTATTATAGGGTATGAATGTTATGGTGGTTTTAGGAAGTATAATCTGTGTGTGTGTATATATATATGTGTATGTGCTTTTAACTAACTCTAATTAATCAATTTGTTTGTCATTGGCTACCATTAATTAGTTAATGTATTTAAGATGAGTGCACCAAGAGTGTTGGTATCTGATGAAGTCAAGGACGAAAACGTGTTGTGAAGTTTCAGCGTTAGTGAATTAAACTGTTCGTGTCACTTTTCCTGGATTCTGGTGCTTTTTTTGTGATTACTAGTGAACGTTGGGGCACCTGCCTTCTTCTGTGGTTAAATGATGGTATTATTATTTCCTTCAATGTTTGTAACAGTCCCAGAGAGAGAGTATGTTATAGTTCTTCATTCAGACTCCAGGATAACAGGAGATTCTCATTTGTAGTACGACTAAGAGAAAATTAAATTTCTACAATAACATTTAAAGAAGTTGATTGCAGTGTTAGTTTACCATATTGTGAATTTATCACAGAGAATTTTTTACAAAAATTAACTTTTGGTAAGTTTATTACTTGCATAGTTTAGACTTCTGTATATCACATTCCACATGGTCTTATGAATAGTTTGAAACATGAGATTCTGTCTTCAAAATACTGATAATGTTTGTTGAGGTTTCCATGAAATGGAGTGAACAGTATCTTTTAGTGCCTCTTTTTTGAAAAAAGGTAATTTAATTTTCATGATAGTTGCATTTCTGTTTAGTACATTTTCTATGTTTTAAGGTGTGCTGAGCTAATACAACAATGTATTGTTTTTATTTTGTTTTAAAACAGTAAATCAATTATATAAAAAATAACTATTTACATAGGTTCACAGCTCATCAGTACATCAAAGTTATGTATCAGCAACAATGCATCTTTTTCAAGCAAGTTTTTAAGTTTAAGCCAAGATTTACATGAATGTGTAATATTAGAAGTTTACTGGGGGTAACTTTACTTTTCCAATTTTTAGTAATTACTTTTCTGGCTATAGCAAGAATAGACTACAGAAAAGAGACTTGAGTTTTTGGAATTACCTCAGGAATCAGAGCATTAAATAAAATGAAAGGTTTAGAAATATTACATCTATCTGACCATAGAGTTTGAATAAAGTTATTAATTTCTTTCCAAAAAGGAAGACTGAGTTATACTTGTATACCATGTGTCCAATCGGCTATTATTTCAGAATCACATCTCTAGCATTTAATTCTCTTTGATATATAAATAATTGTAATTTAGTTAGGAGTAACAAAATCTTTGTGTAAAAATTTCCCAATATAATGAAGATGTAGTTTTGTGTAGATACGAATACTTTTTGTATTCTTCAAATAAGTCTTCTTTATTTATTTTTGAGGAGTAGTTCCAAAAGGAATTGTCTAAATATGTGAAATCCAAGTTAAGAATGTTATACATTTGTGATAAATATTTTTCATTGCATTATTATTGATACTTATTAAAAATTCCAATAATTTGAGGAACATTTTCTTATACAAGTTAAATATCTTACTTACCTCTCTATTCACAAAGTCTCTAAATGTTTGAAAATTAACCAGTTCTCAGAATCTTGATTCTATTTGGACCTTAAATTTTCAGCAGTATATATATATATATATATATATATATATATATATATATATGTGTGTGTGTGTGTGTGTGGATCTACTTCAGAAATCACACTTTTACAAGTTCGAACCACATATGGCCGAGACCATATGTTAGAACTCGGAAAAGTTCAAACACTGAAATAAAAACACTTAAAACAAAAAAACACAAAATTAAATGTCTATAGCAGTGGGTTTCACCCCCCCACACCCCCTTACTTAAATATAGCAA
>NC_056743.1:145676072-145708572 GCF_019279795.1 Protopterus annectens | reverse complement strand
ACATTGCAGGACAGTCTCAAGTAAAGAAAAATATCTAAACTAAGCTTTACTATATTCCTGACTGTATCTAAGGGAATTACTATACCTTAGTTAAGAGCAAGGCAGATGTGTTGAATGGATCTTCTTTAGTTGTTGTCTGGTCCAATACAGAAAACCAAATGCGCGCACTCAGAGAGTTCTCAAATTAATATCGCAAATATTACCGCTGAGATAGCTTGCATAATGACATCATTTTTTGTCATCTGACTCTACTTCCCAGATGAAACTCTCACTGCCAGAATCTTAGTTTTTCACATCTACCTGTGAAAATACATAGACCTCAGATCTTTGGCAGATGCTGGAAGTCATAAAACAATTACATTCCTTCACATTTCATGACTAGTAATTATTTCACCCTAGGGAGTGGCCACGGTGGTGCAGCAGTTAGTGCTGCCACCTCACAGCAAGAGATTCTCTGGTTCGAATCTTCAGCTGGGGTGCCTTCTGTGTGGAGTCTGCATGTCCTCCCTGTGGTCGTGTGGGTTTCCTCCGGGTGCTACGGTTTCCTCCCATATCCCAAAAACATGCTGTAGGTGGATTGGACACTCTAAATTGGCCCTAGGCATGAGTGTGTGCATGTGTGTGCACCTTCTGTGGAAGGTTGGGCACCGGGCTGGCAACTCAATGCCGTAAAACTCCACTGCCAATCGTGAGCGGACAGGTGATCCGCTGTGGTGACCCCTAAATGGGAAAAAGCCAAAAGAAGAAGAATAATTATTTCACCCTAGGGACAATACAGAAAGCTCCCTAGCTTTAGCCATCGTGTCTTCTTGCAGCATTGAAACTGAAAGATACCATCTTTTATGGCATGGCCACAGAGTAACTTAATTTCAGTTATTTTTCTGAAGTTAACCTCCTGTATTCCAGTTTCTACTGTTAAAATATATACATTTAAACAGTTACAATTGCAGTTAGACATTTCTGTTCTATTCCAGTAGGGCACACTGTGGATCCATTTTAAATGCAAGCCTTTTGCAAATACCCTTTTCAACACATATGCTTGTACAAGCAGTTTGATGTACACATGCCATACAGTTCTAATACACTTGTAACACAAGCATCTTATATAAAGCATTTTGATTACCAATAACATAATTATTTACAAAATTCCAGTTAGCTGGGCTGACAGCATCTCCTCTAGTCACAACAAGTATAATGAAATCACAATTATGTACAGGATTTATTATATTCAATATGAACTCTTCAGCTGTGGACAAAACTTTTTAAACAATTCAAAAAATTGCCTAATGGTATAACCTTAAAGCATTTTACCATGGAACAATGTATTCCTAGTAAACAAACTACCTCTTAAACTCTCTATTAGACTGACAAAGCTTAGCTCATGCTTCTGATGCATATTAATGTATCTTATATTTTTAGTAAGCATCATTGTAAAAAAAAGCCCTTCACTGAGTTATGAGTAAGGAAAGTTAAACAGGTGCACAGAATATTTATTATAAGTTGACCAAACTTGAATAAGACTACAATCATCGTTCCTTGTATCTCACATTATCTCCCTGGTCTAATACAGGGTGGAAGTCATTTGTTATTTTCTTATTAATTTATAGGTAAGATGATTTTATTTTTTCTACTTTTCTATTTTTTTTATTATGTGTAAAGCTGTCCATAGGCTAATAAGTTCATAAATTAGTACCAGGTAACTCTCCTTATGGGCAATTCCAAGGCCAGCCAATTACCCCATGAGAATCAAACCTGGCACCTTGTGCTTATAAGGTTAACACCTTCACTGCTTTGCCAACCTCTCATTCTTGTAGACATTTATATTCTTTGCCTATGTACATAAATATTCTGATTTCTTTCTTTTTTTCTATACTACACCTTGTACTATTGCTGTATTCATAAGTTTTGTATTTTAGCTATAATCCTAGTATAGACTGTCATATAATAGAACATGTATATTTCCCATTATATATTTGATACTCTTTAATCTAGTACTGCTATTAGAATTGTTCCTATTTTTCCATAAATGTTATGTCTAATAGAATAGGGCTGCCGTGGTGGTGCAGCGATTAGCATTATTGCCTCACAAGAGGTTATCTGGTTCAGTAAGTAATTGTGGTACCTTCTGTGCAGAGTCTTCATGCCCTCCCTGTGGTCACGTGGGTGCTCAGGTTTCCTCTCACATTCCAAAGATATGCTGCATGTGGATTGAACACACTAAATTGGCGCATAGGGTGTGAGTGTGAGCCTTCTGTGTAAGGTTGGGTGCCAGGCTGGCAACTTGACACCATAAAACTCCACTGACAATCGTTCTGCGGACTGTTGTTCCACTGTGGCAACCCCTAATGGGAAAAGTTGAAAGAGAAGAAGTTATGTTTAATAGCATCTGGACAAACATCTGAAAAAAATCTTCTCTTAAGATTCAAACTTTCCATAATAAATTATTCTGAGATGCTAAGTTTTGTTATTAAAAAAGACAATAACAGACAAACACAATCCTAATTTTTTTTTCAGCAGAAGTGTCATTCTATAGGCTGGTGTATAAACTATCCTTTTGGTATACTGCAAGCATTCAGAACTATTTGATAATGGACACTGGTTTAGAATGCAGTTCACTGTCTTGCTTATTATCTAACTTGTATTCTTTGACATCTTAGCATATGATTCAAAATATTATGATTATTTACTTTTAGACAGGAAGAAGTAAGCTGGACATTTCTTAGAACTTTAGAACTCCACAAAAGTGCTAATAATTCTTAAGCTGCTTCAAGCTAGTCCTCTTGACAAGGGCTTGTAAATGAACAGTTAATCAGCTACAATTCACACAAAAACATCTACGAGTGAATCCAAGCCACCTTCTCTCCACACATCAATCCCCAAACACTTCCAAACCACTAAGAAAACAAAAAACATTTCAAAATTATGTTAACCACTAAAACGCTATCATATTTAAAGAAATGTCACTTAATGATTCAGTAAGCAATATTTGTATGAGATGTTTAATATAAAGCAGGCTGTCATTTTTTAAAGGAGACATAGCATATAAACTTGCATTAAAATAACAGTTGTGTGTTCCAAGTTTAACTTGTAAAAGTGTGAATGTTAATTATTTGATAATATTCCAGTAATAACCTTTATATGTGTAAGAAACTATTTTTTATTTGTTTATTCAACGCTTTCATGGGAATTCGCTATTCATATAACTTCACAAAATTTATCTAAATTGAATAACCATGTAAATATTACTGTAGTCGCATTAAGTAAGTTATATATAACCCCAAACTGGCTCAACCAAACCAAATTATCCTGGTGCGGGTTCAAAAATATGGAAGTAAAATATATATCTTCACATAAATTAATAGCAAAAGATAAAAATAAACTTTCTTAAAGAAATACTGGAGCCTCCATCCAGATAATATACTAAAAGATTAAATTATAAAGAAGTGGTTTAAATGCAGAAAATAGTAGTATGAACCAGTTTACTTATACCAAAATCCCCAGAAGTAAAAGTAAATTGAAAATAAATCAAGGCCAATTTAATGTTAAAAAATCTTTTACTTTTTTCCCTTATAAAATGTTGAGTGAATAATATAAATGTTTACACTGTGTTGTAAATAGCTGTTAATAGCTCTGTTGCAATGTCATAAAATCTACACTTAAATGTTTACAAACTTTTTTTCTTTTCTTAAATGCATTACCATGCAATTGTAATATGCATGTAGAATCATAGTCAGACATATTGTATGTACACTGTCACATGTCACTTTTCCTTGCAATGTTAATTTTGTTTTGTATGTTAATCTGTGCTTTAACTTAAGAAATAAAATATTTAATACAAATATTCTTTCTTTATATAATCATCATAAGCATCATATAACTTTCCTGGCTGTATTGCATGCCAAGTATATTATCACTAGCAAGCATTCAGAACTATTTAATAACTGGCAGTGTTCTAGAATGCAATTCACTGTCTTTTGCTTATCTAACTTGTATTCTTTAACATCTTGGGATATGATTTAAAATATTATTTACTTTTAGAGAGGAAGAAGTAACCTAGGCAGTTCTTAGAATTTTAGAACTCCCATAACATCACCAAAGTGTTCATGACACTCAAATGTTTTAGATGGTTTTCATAAGGGTTTGAAAATGAAATCTGTCAGTTGCAATTAACACAAAAATACCCAAAAATGAATCCAAGCCACCTCCATACCACAAACCAATCCCTCAAACCCCTCCAAACCAAAAAAAAAAAAAAATCTGGAAGTATCCCAACCACCAAAAAGCCATTGCACTCAAATAACGTTTAATGATTCAGCACTATTTGTATGAGATGTTTAATGTAAAAGCAGCCTGTCGTTTTAAAGGAGACATAGCACATAAATTTGCCTTAAAAGTATGACAATTGTGTCATCTAGGTTTGACTTGAAAAAGTGTGAGTGTAACTCTAATTATTTGATCTTTCCAATAGTAATGGCTACAGATGTAAAAATCTATGTTTTTATACTTTGTTTATAATATAGCATGTCTTGGGTGCTATTACGCATCAAATTATACTATCAGTAGCACACTACTGGACCATTTTAAGAACATAGAATGGAACTTAACATGCCTCTTCTGTGTTATTTGTTGCATCTTGCATTATATTTAATAGTACATTACTTAATTATGCCTGGATATCACAAAGTGTGCCACCTAACATAAGTTTCATCATAATAATGATTAATAAGATGAATAGTTTATCCTTTTAAATTAATAAGTGGCTTTAATTTCATATATAGCAAAAAGAATCACATTTAACATTTTAGTAAGGGAACTAGTAACTATCTGAAGTACAAAAATGATTTACATTGTAAAAAGTAATATGCAGCACCTGTTCATAAGTATCCAAGCACTTATTTAAATTAATAACTATTCATAACCATGAAATATAGTGATTTTCATTTGTCTTTCAGTTTTTTACTATTTGTCTTTTATTAAACATTCATCTCTTGTTGCATTTCTCTTCAAAGAAGTTGATAGATTCCAGTACAATTCTTCTGTTTTTTCTAGGATTTTATTTTTCTGTATGAAGTCCATCACATCTAATAAGGTGTTATAAATCCTCTTTCCTTCTGGAAGGTGAATCCTTGTTTTTGCTAGAAACAAGATTTGTAATTTAATATATTTTTTTAAGCTTTTAACAAGTGGCACATATGTCTCTCTTGGGCATCACTAATGTAGAATAGTCATTGTCAAATCTTACAGTATTTCCTTTAATTTTAACTGGATAATTAGTTCATGTAGCTTTTAATACTAACTCCTTATCTTGACTTGAGAAAAATCTTGCCATAACTGACCCTCGGTGAAGGTATTTTTTTATGATGAGTTAGAAGGTTGTCTATGTGCTCTTCCGATGCCAAAGGAAAAAGTTTCAGGCCGGTTCAAAGTTTTAGGCAACCAGGTATTAAGGAATTGAAATATACTGTCTCCCTCTTCTTTTTCAGGAATCCTGTAAATCCTGATGATGATCCTTCTAGATATGCTCTTGAAGTCTTCTATTTCATCGTAGAATAAGTTTTGTTTCAGAAGAAATTCATTATCATCAGACCCCATTTTCCCATTTTTTCTACATGGGTTCAGGGTGTTGTGTTAACTGTCTCCAACACTCTTGATTCAGTGCTACACTCCATCTGCATTTAACAGTCATGCCTGACTGTCATAGATCTTCTTTTCACAATGGACCCTACAGCGTGAGGGGGATTTTGGTCATCTCTGGCATTAGATGATGTTGGATGCTGTACAGTAGTACATGTATCTCTGTGTTATATGTAGCACTTGAGTAATTCCTTCATATTACTTCTGTTGCATTGAAAATTCATCCACTGATTGCAAACTTTAACAGAATCTTGAATTTGTTGACTAAGCATGTTTTATTGTCTGGGTCACACAAATTGATAAGGCTCACCCAACCTTCTGCTTTCAAAGAATAATTAATAAAACAAAAACTTCTAAGGAAATTAAATTAAAAAACAAATCCTCACCAACATTGGCTGCTTCCCTGTTTCTGATTGTCCCCTTGTCAAATAAATAAATTACTGCCATCCACATCTCCATCCTTTGCCAGTAACAAGACTCTCGGAAGATATTCCGCAGTCAAATTATAGAATATATTGGTTTTCTTACTGACCACCCACAGTATGACTTGAGAAGAGACTTAATACTCTGACCACTTCTCTGCAACTAATAATACAAAACACACTGTCAGCAGTCAGGAAATCTCAAAAATGTTTTTTTGTGTAGTCGAACACAAATAGCAGCAACCAAAAAATTCAGCAATAAAATCCACTTTAATAGTAAAACTGGAAAACCACTGGCTTGAGCGCTTTCATCCCCTGACCGGGGATTTCATCAGAATCGTCACTCATTTCATTTGAACATGTGGTAGTTATAAATAGTTTGTGCTTCAGTGCAGATGTCTCAAGAGTAGATAAGCAGAGTGCATGACAGCTACTACATTTGAGAATCCTAGTAGGCAGGACAAAGACACTACTCCCTTTTAACCTCCGTTCATAAAGTTTGCTGTGCTGCTTTAGCAGGAGTCGAGGCAGCAAGCACATGATGTAAAACCATTGGTCATTCAGCCTTTTTATCAGCTGTCCTCTCAGTCCTTTACTTACTCTGAAGCAGCATTGCTGTGCATGTTCCCTTCATCTCCATCTTTCTAGTAGCGGCTGTTTCTCAACGCAGTGTATCAGCACTGATATGGGTATTAACTCCTCATGTCCCAGACGTCATCCACTCAGAAGCAAAGTAGTCAGGGATCCCTAAACAATGACTGCACAATCCTCTTGTTAAGTGGGTATGACCTTCAGGTCAAAATTCAGTTCCATTTAGTCACAGCTTACAAAAGTAACTTGCTTAGAGTTTCAGGAATGTAAGTGAAAAATGAGTGGATCAAGCACAAAGCTATGTGATACACTTTTTAAGAAGATCAAAGTCTTTTTTATATTGATTTTTGTTGTTTTTGCAACTAATAACATCTAATCTAATGTGAAAGCAGGAAATCTACTGATGGCTTACTTACTGATATTAAGAGAACATCGAGAGTGTTGATCACCAATGCTTATTGTAGTAACTCCAGCAACTTCATTTAGTAGAGAGACGTACTAACCCGGATGTTGAATTATATCAGCAACTGCATCCTCTCCACCCAAAATGGTGATCCAATCTCTACACTGAGTATTTTCTACTTGGGTATTCAGAAGGGTCTTTTTCAGCGCCTTTAATGTTTTGCCTTTTTATAAATGGCATTTGATTCACAATCTCACCTAACCCCATTATACTCTATGCTGATGATATCCTCATATCCTCATCTAGCAAACAGGAACAACATGGAAAGCAATAGAAGTCCAAAAAGAGAACAACTCAATCTGTACCAACTTTGACAACAAGTTAAAGCTGAATGCCAGTTTGTTGGCCATTTATTTTTATTTTATTTATCCTTTGACTTTGTTAGTCCCACTAGGTCAGTAGCCTCTTTTTAGTTGAGACCCAAGGTGGTATTTATACTATTAAATTAGGTAGTCATGCTTTTTAGAACCCTACAAAGGTTAACGGTCATTCCCTTACAATTTCTACCACTAAGTTCCCAAAATACCACCTTATATATAAATTTATTTATTTATTTATTTTATTTTACATTTGTTGACCTAGTAGTCAACTGATATATTTCCATTTTCAGCAGAGGGCCGGGAGAAAAAGCTCACATATAGACAGGGGAGATACACATCATGGACAAAATGACATAATACACACACATACCTATATCAAAAAAAGAAAAAAAGTGAAAGAACAATGGAAAAGGAAATGTAATAAGTTAACCGAAGAGAACACTTAACTTTCTTAGCAAATCTGAGTAACACATATATCTGGCAAAAGCTGAGAAATGATGCAAATAAG
This sequence comes from Protopterus annectens, assembly GCF_019279795.1. Classification (NCBI taxonomy): domain Eukaryota; kingdom Metazoa; phylum Chordata; order Ceratodontiformes; family Protopteridae; genus Protopterus; species Protopterus annectens. Next base: position 145,700,634 of record NC_056743.1, on the reverse strand, counting down.
TTTATTATGCTAGACAAAAAGAATTACTACTGTGATCTGCAAAAAAAAGCACCAAAATCAACCACAAAAATTCTGGTCAGGCATAAACAAACTTCTCCACCCAGGCCAATCAACTACCCCTATCCCCTTAACTACCCTCCAACAACCTAAAATTGCTGCTAACACCTTTAACACTTTCTTTGCAGAAACTGTGCAATCCCTAGCCAGTAAGCTATCTCCCTATACCCAAAGTACCACCAGCCTCACACCTGATAAGATACCCTTTAAGCGTGATCCAGTACCAATATCTGTTATTAAGTCCCTACTTAAAAAACTGAAAACCACCACCCTTTCAGCAGACCTACTACCTACAGAATATGTCCAAAAAGGCGCTAATGAAATAGCATACCCCATATCAATTTTAATCAGTAGAACTATCCGCGAAGCCTATATCCCCCACATCCGGAAAATCTCCCACATTGTTCCTCTTCATAAAGGGGGCGATTCCACTGAACTTTCAAATTATAGGAATATAGCCATTCTGTCTGCCTTGGCTAAAATAATGGAAAAATGTATCCACAAGTAATTTCTTGCCTATCTTAATCAAAACACTCTCCTAGCCCCCTCCCAGCATGGATTTAGACCTTGTCATTGTACAACCTCAGCCCTTCTCTCCTTCTCCCATACAATAAATCAAAACTGTAATGATGACAAGCTCTCCTCAGCCTTCTTCCTTGACCTATCAAAGGCATTTGATATGGTAAATCACCAGCTACTCTTAAACACATTAAAATTGCTCTCCATAGATAACCTAGCAATTACCTGGTTTCATTCTTACCTAAGTGACAGACAACAAGCTGTACTATGGAAGAAAAACCTATCGTCTCTTTTACCAGTCACACTTGGAGACCCACAGGGATCTATATTAGGTCCCCTCCTATTCTTCATATTCATTAATGACCTGTACAAAGTCATCCCTGATGCAACTTGTATTCAGTATGCAGATGACTCGACCCTAATCTGCTCTGTGACCTCCCCCACAGATTTACAATCCTTGTCCCAAATCACTTTCAACAAAGCAGAGAACTGGCTCACTGGTTGCCAACTACTACTAAACCCAAATAAAATGAAACTATTACTCTTCTCCCCTACTTGTAATGTCTCCATCACCTCTCACCATAATATCTAGCAATGGTGCCATAATTTACCCATAACCTAGTACTAAACTACTGGGAGTGATCATGAACAACAACCTCAAGTTTGATGCTCACATAGACAAAACTATTAAAACAGTTAATGAAAATTTAGGCTCTTTATACAGGATTAAACCATTCCTAACCCCATCTGCTACAACTGTTATTGCCCATACACATCTATCGACCCTTTTTTATGCCTCACCCATCTTCGTAAACCTAAGCAAATCAAACCTCAATAAATTAACTAGGTGCTACAATAACATTGCCAGATTTGCCACAGGATCAGCTTATAAAGCCCATCACTGCCTTAATCTTCAGTTGTTAGACTGGCTTGAACTGCCCTATCAACTGCAGTATAACCAACTAATAGTTCTTCACAAAATCCTCTACCAACCAGACAGTACACCCATACTGAAAAATATTATTACCCCCTACAGTAACTTAAAATCCCTTCGCTCTTCCAAAAAATTGCTAGTGCAAACTGTTAAAACCAAGAATTCAGCTGGTGAATCACTATTCTCCAACTCTGCTGGTAAAAACTGGAACCTACTTCCTGCTGAACTCACCACTGACCCCTCCTTATCCCAATTCAAAAAATCCCTTAGGAAATATATAAAAATGCAGTGGCTTTGTCCCTGTACAAACCCTGACTAACCCCAACTCAAACATAATTCATAAATGAGAAACTCATTACAGGAATAAAACTCTGACTCTCTGTTTAAAATTCTGTGCATCACCCACTTACTGGAAAGATTTAAAGTCAACACTGCACCATGTATGATAACCACCTTTAATATACGTGTTTTCCTTTTTCAGATTAAATCTTTAACTTTTTCTTTCTCAGCTACTTGCTTCCAATCTTTGCTGTGTGTATGTGAGAAAAACATGTACCTGTGTGTACATATTGTTAAACAAATCTCAGTTTTGTGATAAGTCACTGTAATAATTTCACTGTATTTACACTTGTTTTTGTATGTTTGGAGCTTTTCTCCCCGGGCCTCTGCTGAAAATGGGCCTGTATCCAGTTGGACTTTCACAGTTAACAAGTGTAAAATAAATAAAAATAAATTTCCTATTCTAAATAAAAATTAAACTAGCTACAGTCCTACCATTACCAATGGGTTGCATCTTCCTCCTATCCAAGCATTTTCTCCTCTTAATGAATACATCAATGATAAAGTACTAAATCAGCTTAAGGCCGCCTACTCTGTATCATGCCACACGGTCCCCAAATTCAGATCAGCCCTAGCTGAAGTGTTTTTAATATCCAGAATGGAATAGAGTTTCCTATTTTTTGCATTAAATCCTTCAAACAACTCCACCCTACTCCAGAATGCATAAAACAGTCTGCCATTTATTAATTTGTCACCAAATCACGAAGATCACTGTGAAACTTTAAAGGAATCCAAGTAGCTCACTGTGATAGCTAATGTTACTCCTTCACTTTTAAACTTCTTCACTGTGTAGATGCTGTTCTCTCCCCCAGAAGTAAATTCTGTATAATTTAAATTATTTTAAGAGGCTAAGTAGATGCCACAATATCTCCAATTAGGCTGCATTTCCAAAAAGGAAGCAAAGAAGAATAATTTTATAAACTTGCTTCAACCAAGTGGAACATACTGTGCAGTACACTTAAGAATGAAAACAACCACTCTAACTTCAGGGGGGAAATAAACAAATCCTAAAAATGTGGCTGAAACAGGGAAAACTTAATATGCCCGAAACGTCATGATAACACTACTTGAATTTTCCATCAAAGGACTTTAATGGCTTCTTTCTGGTGATTTTCAAAGCTCATTGTATGTTCATCTATAGATATGTGCATAGATTTAAACACCAGGTTTAGTGTTGTTTATGTAAAGGGTAGATATAATGCATGCTTGCTGTTGAGTGCTCTGTCTCATGTTTTGTGTAGTGGTACTGTCAGGAAAAGTTTTTTAGTAATGTAATTTGTAAGGTTATGGTCAACACAAGTGTGGTGTTATGGGGGGCATTGGTCAGCACTAGCAAAGATTCATGTCATGGAAGCAGTTACTTCTGTCCTAAATATGACCTCTACTGGTGTCTGCATAGGGATGGTACTATGCTGTAGTGCAACTGTGATGGGGAGCTGAGAGAGAGACTGGTACCATGTGACCACGCAGCATGGCCTGGTGCTATGAAGGCTATGCAGGCCCAGATGTGCTGGCATGGTGGACTTGATCAGAGAAGTGATATGTGCTATTTGCACATGAAGCAGTCATCCCACAGCAGGGTTGTAGCAAGGCTAATTCCACCTTTGCTGTGGGTATGTTGTTTCTACAAGCATACTAGATGCAGTATGTGTGCCTTGTAGTGGGTATTTTGTGCATCTGAATTGGGTATGTACACACCCAAGGACATGGGCAATACTGGGGTGCAGAACACCGATGGTGGCACTGGATAACATTGTTACAGAGGTAGTTTTGGAAACAGACTTACCACGAAGAGTACAAGGCTGATCACAGAATGGACCATTTCCGTCAGTGTCTCTCAAAGGCTACTCACAGTGCCATCCTGTTGCAGTAGCTATCAAACTTTCTAATATCTCCCCACCTACATCCTCTTATCCTCTACCACCTTCTTCCTCCAATCCGCACACACTAAGCAAAACACAACACACAATAATTATGTCCCCCACCCTCCCTGCATCCGTCATCCTTGTTCCTATCTCACTACACCTTAACTTGTACAACAAGAGTAACACCATAATTATGTCCCCCACCCTCCCTGCATCCATCATCCTTGTTCCTATCTCACTACACCTTAACTTGTACAACAAGAGTAACACCATGTTGAGTTCTGTCATAATTTAGGTACCTTTACTTGCCAGACTATACCTGTTGTTTTACCTTGTTTATAAAACTACATCTCTATCTGTATTATTATGTAAATGGATTGAATCTTATGAGTTTGTTTTGAACTTACTACAATCATTGTAATTCTATTTACCTATATGTACTCTAATTATGTGTGAAGCTTTTCCCCCTGAGCCTCCAGTGAAAATGGGTTTCACTCAGTCGGACTTTCATGGTAAACAAATGTTAAATAAATAAATCCAGCTACATTTCTGCTTGTGCACTTGTGGTCTGTGCATTGATTACAATCCTGCATATTTATTGGTTATGGTCATGTCACATGCAAGTTGGGTCCAAATGGGACAGAGGAAAGCACCATATTGTACCATGAACCTGCTGTTAAATAGGTATTTTATTTCATTTGTTTACCAAGATAGAGCACTGATCTCCATGGACCTTTGTCAGACTCTCTCCAGGATTACTATTTTGTTAAGTGACATATGGTTAGGCAGTGAGTCTGAGGGAGTCAAATCATGGACCACTGGACCTTAGGAAACAAGCCTGTTAACCTGTGGCACATCTCATTACTAAGAGTTTTCATTCAGGAAGAAAGAGGTCATTGTCTCCCTCTACTCTTCCCTCATTAGGCCAATCATTGAGTCCAATGCCCCATTTGGCATGTACCTCAGTAAACACCTGCAACAACCGGAGAGGCAGCAAAAGTACCTCACAAAGAGGATGCTAGGCCTTAAACATTTGTCCTATATGGACAGACTTAAAAATCTCCAACTATTCTCTGTCTCATCTCCTTCTTAGAGGCGATCAATGTTTGACTTACAAAGCCATGTACCCAGCTCTGTTAGAAATGCTACATCTAAAGAAATCCCAATCCCTCTGCACCACATGCTCCAGAGACCTCAACCTCATTACCACAATCAACAAAACATGCTGGAGGGAAAGGTTCAAAACCAGAGATTGCCCATGCTACGGAATAGACTTCCCATACATGTCAAGCAGAGCACCTCACTGGCCCTCTTCAAGAGAAATTTTGATGAGTAGATGGGAAATAGAAAATTCACCCCAGGGATCACTCCATTGGGTTTACTTGACAGAGGCACTAGGAACTAAGGTCAGGTGGCATGATGCCAGGGTAATCATATGAGCTAGGCTTGTAAAGGATCCAGGGCCATTAGCTTAGTACACACCTATGAACAGCTTCTTAATCCTCTGCCCCAACTTCCAGATCCCCCCCCCTCCCAGAAAAAGTCTGTACTTTATATACAGTCATATACAGTAGACTCATACTCCCCTGCTGGTCCCGCAGAAGCAGTGGCCATGACATTCATGAAAGTGGCCCCCCCATGACTGGGTAGACAGTACACTACACTATTTAAGTGTCTGAAGATGGCATCCATGCTAACCTAACAGTGGTTCTATCTGCATTAAAGAAGTGAGATGGACAATATTGGTATGTCATGAGACATTGACTTTTGATGTGCACGCTAGTTTCATCATCAAACCCCAGTAGGAAATTGGCCTCAGGATGTTGTGTACGAGTCTCAAGTGTTACAGTACCAGTATTGTGCCTTCTGGATAAAAACATAAAACAATGTGTAATGGTTACTGCACATGCCCAATGCCCCATTGTTTGCATGCTACTGTAAACTGCAGCCGAATAAGAAACGCCTACCTGTGACAGTGGTACCCTAGGTCTGTATGCCTGATGTACCTACTAAGTATATAGACAGTGTTTAATGCAGGCACTATTGTGTGGATACATTCACAGTTGAAGGATGTTTCTTTCAGTTACTTACCATGCTGGTTTCCATGAGAAATTCATGTTTTTTGGTTTCCTCCTAGATCCTTTGTTGCTGCCTCCTGATATGATGCCTGTCCAATCAGCATCACCATGTAGGGATGCAGGAAATAATTCTTCCTTGAATATGGTGCCAGATTGAGGGCCAACATGTGTCACTGTCTTTTCTGTTGCTATGTTGCATGCCCTCTCTGAGACCCTTCAAACTGTGTGTCATTTACATGCTTCCAACAATGCATAATGTGCAATTTCTCCAGATCACAGCATTGATGCTGTGCATGGCCATTTGCCACACAGTGTCGTGTAGAGGCCAATGGGCACCTCTCTCCTAAACAACCACTGTCCAAATGTCTTAAGTGCCTGCAGAATAATGTCATTCTCTACAGGACTAAAAATGTGCACCCTCTGCCATCTGTTAACTTTGGAAGGTGTGTGCAACAAGAAGAGCAGGACAACATAAACTGGCAAGCTAAACCATACTAATTCAATAAAATGTGGCTGGAAACTTGCAGATGGGCCCACTGTGGAGCCTTCATACATTCTGTGCACTAGTTAGGAGTGCATGGCTTGGGATGCGATGGTTGTCCAGTGTCACTGACCTGATGCACGCTGCTTGATTGGGATATGAACAGGTACAACAGAACAGTAGGTACAGCAGTAGTTTATTATTGTAGCAGCAGTATTTCTGCTTCCTAATCATAGTGTAACAGCTGCACAGTTAGAGGATATTTGAACAAGATGATGTTCACATGTTTGTCGTATTGTCAGTACAAACCTTACCACAATAATCTGTGTACCTCTTGTGGGCTGTCTCCTATGGAAATCCTGCTGCTATGCAGACAGTGATTCAAAGTACTGAAACACGTTTTCTGCTTTTTTCCCTCGTTGCATGTTTTAGCATCTAAAATGGCAGCTTACTCATAATTGTTAACATGTTCTACTTTCTATCTCATACATACTAATGAGGCTTCACCTTTCTGTATGAATCACTAAATTCTGCATGCACATAACAGCATCTTGAGGCATATATTCTGCTAGCTGTATATCAGTGGCATGCTGAGCATATGAAAGCTGTCTGTATATGTGCACTGCTCAACTACATTTGTGCTGCATCTGATTCAGTATCCCATGTTACTAGTAATTGCCATGCTACCATTTTGTTTTGCTATGCATTTGTGGACACAAATGCAGATCATATTGCCTCACAAAGAGAACCTGCTTTTTGTGCAAAATTATAATTTATGTACTACAAAGCTGGTTCAAGATGTAACTGTTGGAATCCTGCATAGATCTGTTTAAGATGGTCAGTGCCTGGTATGACCCTGGCAGCTCTGTTGTCCAGGCTGACAAGAAGGTCAGTGCCTGGTATGACCCTGGCACCTCTATTGCCCAGGCTGACAAACTTACTTTGTACTGGGGAGCTGTGGAAGAATTGGTTAGACAGCCTGCACTGCCATTACCCCAAAGAGCGCTCTACCTGAGAAGCAGAGGTTAGGCAAGGAAGACTCAAATGACATTGTAGTAAAGATTTGCCATCTCCTGTGTACAGTGTAATTTAATAAATATTTTTTATTTGTAACAAGTATCTTCAGATTCTGTTTTTATTTATTGATTTTTAATCTGACAGTTTCCATTAATCTCAGGGTTGGCTGCCCTTGGATGACTGTTGTGTGTGGTGACCATTGGCATTTGCTGTGTTCTGTGTCACTCTGGCTGGACCAGACAAAGTGCTCACCATTTCAGCTTCTGCATCATTGCATATAGGTTTGCTGATGTACCTGTGTCTGCATCACTGGAACTAACAGCATTGCTTTTAACTGAGACTACTACTTGGCAAATACTGTGGCTCCGTAATCTGCTATCCTGTAATGTGAAATTATGGTGGTTTTTACTGCTGGTGCTGTAGCTGTGTGCTGGGTTGTATATTTCAGTCACTTAAGGCTTCTGTTTTCTTGTGGATTTCTGTAGAGACACAATGTCAGACTCTCATTTGCATTTCTTCAAACCCAGTGTGTGTAATGTGATTGCCTATCATTTTTGTCTTACAACACAGGAAGAATATGACAAGATTGTTGTCAGATGTAGCAGGACTTCATATAAACTAGAGTTAGTAGCATCTATATATCTGCAACATCATGTCTGATTCCTCTTTACCAATGTAAAATTTTCAGTTTTGTTTCCTTTCTGCAGGTTTTCATGCCTGTTAGAGATGCAGGTGTGTCAGTCATGGCCATCTACTGCCACATATAAGGCTGGTGAGCAGGTTGGAAGGGGATTTTTGCTCATTCTAAGTAGGTATCCCACCCAGAAACAAAGCTGGACCACATAGTGCACACTGCAGCTGACAGGGCAGTGACCCACTGCTTCATCATTCAACATCCCCTCCAGTACTGAGTAGCAGAATCACTCGACAGTTTATCCAATGCCATAAGGCTACCAAGGCTATGTGTGGTCATTGACACCAACCACAAGGATCTATGAACACCACGTACTGTCTCCCAGTAGTGTCTCACTGGGTCAGTTGTTGGCTTGCAGGCTGTATTTACACCTGCTTATTACCAGCCATCTACATATCCTTTACCATTGAGCAAAAGATAAATGTAGAGAGGAACCATTACAATAAGTTAGGGAATATATTAAATAATGTCAAAAAGCAGTCAGTCATTCAAATGTAATCAGTAAGATACACACACACACACACACACACACACACACACACACACACACACACACACACACACACACACACACACACACACACACCATATTCATGAGAAATCTTAAACGTTTCTTCAAAGTAATTTTAGAATAAAATAAAGTTTATCAATGCCATGCAATAAAATATACTTAAATGTTAATATTATATATTCATATCTATTAAAGTCTAATCACAAGCATTCTCAAATTAGTGGTGTGATATTGGGTCTGGGAAACTAGCCAATGTAGAAGTTGATAGATCAGTTTAAGTCCAGTAAAATAAACTAATTGTATACTGTTTGAACTTCAAAAGGCAGATGACAAAGACAGCTGTTTCAACAAGTAAAGGTTCTCTCTTCTACACTTTACCCCTGTTCATAGGTAGATACTAGGCTATTGGCCCTAGGGGCCTATATAAGCCTAGCCAAAAAGTTACCCTGGCTTTCACCACCCAAGAAAATTATTTTGATTCTTTTTACTTTACTGCTCATCCTTTGAGGTTAATATTATCTGAAATGACTGCCTTAATAAGAATATTTCTGCCTTGATACTTTACCTGAGAACTAAATTGGAATTTATTCACCGTTGTATACATAATTTTTCAGATTTAAATTAATCCTAAAACAGGCATGTAGATTAACTTGAACCACTTATGGGTTTCTTTTGATTTTATGCCAAGAACAATTATCCCCAGATTTGGGGTGAGGAACAAGACTGGTGTGTAATAGGTAACTTTTGTTTCCACTGCATATAAAATAAGAGTAGATTTTAAACTGTATCACAATGATCCTTTTCTGCATCCCAGAAAACTTGACACTTTTTTAGGCATCAAAAGATTAATCTTTATCAAAATTCAATCCAAAGCAGTATTTTCAAATTGATCTGTGAATCACCAAAGATATTTAATAGCATATTGTTAGCATTTGTAACAAACAGCATTCGAATGCCAAACATTTTAACCCTTTGTATGTCCCTTCCCATTTGAAAAGTGCTAACTACATTGTTATTTTGTATAGAAAGAAAGAAAATAGAACAAAATGGACCATATCCTTCAAAATGACATCCTATGTATAGCTTTGAGTTAAGCATGGCATAACTCATGATTTTTGTAATTTCATGTTCAGAGGCAGACTTCCAAGAGAACACTGTCTGTGGAATATTTGTCATCTTAAAGCATTTAGATTCTACCTTTATCTTTTACAGGAAATTTCACTGTTATGGATGTATCATTCAGTATCTTAACAACAGTAGAACGTAAGACACAGCAGCATAGAAGAATACATGTCATATCAGTCTAAATTACCCATTTAAGACAACCAAATTCCCAGGCTTTTTAAATTCTTTATGGCAAATGGGAAGTTTTGCAATTACAAAAATCTGACAAATTATGCCCAGAAGTGAAGGCTATGTACTAGCCAGTGTTTTTGACAGCTTTAGGTTTTTCATTTGTAATGGAACTAAATTTAAAAAATATATACATCTGTGTTATTACAAAGTAAATCCTCTACCTCTTAAGTAAATGCTTTAAGGCATTGATTAAGTGTACCTTGGACCCCTGTCACTTTTTAAGTCCAATGGTTCCCTATTTATTTTTAGAACCATATGTTAAAAATACTGCTGCTATGATTTCTTCTGTGCGAGGTTTGTTTCTCTTGCATTTGAATAAGGCAACCTTGAGGACAGAATTAAGGCTATGGGCCACCAACAAGCTTCATCATGCAAATCTTGGGTCACTTCCCTCAATCTTCGTGTTTATATAGAATATGATTCTGAACAAAATAGTTAATCAGATAGTAGTGCCACAGTCAACCATTAAAAGAGGCCCTTGTGCCTACCAAATTTATTTCTGCTGTCAGTGCCACTGATAACCAATGAAAATGTAAACCCACAAAAGCACCATAGTGGTAAAACTGAACATGTACTGCTGGACACTTTTTATACTGAATGTGCATACACACACACACACACACACACACACACTTACACAAAAGAAAAAAAAAAGATGTATACTTTTTTAACTTATGAATTTTACCAGCTGGGATGTACCAAAGGTATTTACTGAATAATGGTAGCAGATGTATTAACAGTTTAACTGGTTAAAGTTGTACACGGATTTATAACACGGGGCTTCCCTCAATTCCCTGATCAAGGCTGACCAGAAAAAGTAACAATTACAATGATAAATTCTGCCCAGTATACTAGCAGCCAAGAGTATGCTCACCATGGTACCATGAAAACACAGTTGACTGTGAGAGCAAAGAACCCTGCTGGATATTTTGTTCATATATTCCTAGTAACTAATCCCATAAATATTCCTCTTGGCATTATCAAGAATATGGCAGCTTCAGAGGCAGTCTTAGCCCAAATCCAACTTGCAGAGCAGTATTGTCATACTGTGTATGCTGCATATTGAGACTGCACTTTCCTGGAGAAAAGCATTCCTCCTATTTATCCACAAAGATACCAAACATCCTGCTACAGCTGGTTTTGGTTTGCATATCTGTTCATTAGAAATTGTCTTAAGCATTTTTATATTTGCAGGAAAAGAACAAGCTTCAGACAAAAAAATGAACACACACAAAAAAAAGCATTTTTAGATTTTTTTTTTTAACTTCTGAATTTGTCTGCTTGTTTTTTTGTGCACGATGCATATTTTACTGTGGGTTATTTAAGCAATAACCCATGTCTGTGTGTGGGTAATGCCATATTTTACCCATGGTTGGTGAGGTTTGGTCATGAGTGCAAAGCCCGAGTGACCAAACAAAGCCAACCGTGGGTAAATCCAGCATTGCCCATACCCAGCCATGGGTTATCGCTATCATACAATGACATTATTTAAGAAAAAAAATACTTTTCTTAAATAATGTTATTGTATAATACTGCCATGCTGCCCTTCCTCAGTTTTCTGGTATCCTGGGGCATTTCTGATGTACTGCACATGCGTAAGAGACTTGTGTTCCCACGCTTAAGCAGTACATCAGTGCTATGTAGAGGAGAAAGAGGAAGATCTTTGTTGCTTTTTTTAAGATATCTCGCTATGAATTCTTCAACTCATATAACATAGCGAGATATCTTAAAAAAACAAAAAGCAACTGGGATATTCCTTTGTCTGTTGAAAGGAAGATATCCATTGCTTTTTTTAAAGATATCTTGCTGTGTTATGCGAGTTTTTCAACTCGTATAACAGCGAGATATCTTAAAAAAAAAAAAAAAGCAAAGGAGATCTTACTTTCTCAGTTGCTACCTCTCAGAGCAAAAAAAAGTAAAAAAAAAAAAAAAATCAGGAGATACACTAATGGAAAAAGTCTGGGTTACAGGACCTTTTTCCGTTAGTATATTTTCTGCTTTGCAACGGGCACTTTGGTTGGGCTGGCCAATCAGCATGCTCGTTTTTGAATATTAATGGTCAGTCTTTGTATAATTATGCAGCAACAATATAGCCAAGTCCTACTGCAGTAGTGATCATTATGATGAACCTAATGGAGCCTGTTGAGAGAGTAAAGGGGGGGGGCAGTTTATAGAGCTTAGAGGATTGATTCACAGAGGTGGCTAGGACCGTAGAGAGAGAAATATTCAACCATAGAGATTGACTTTTTAGATGTCGAGATTCATTTACATCCAGTGAAAGAAATAAGCACATAATTTCAAATTTAAAGCTATTGAAGTAGTGTCTCTAACTAATAGATGTAAGCAACTGCACGGAATTACGTGAAGTAAACTGGATGGTTAATATTCAAACACATTGTCGACCTGGCTTAAATAGTGTTGTTCCATTGAAGCCCATACTAAAAGCCAGAAGGAATACTATTGGACATAAATAAGAGGCTTGTCTTTACTCTGATTATATGACTGGCTGATGGTATATATTTTATCCAATGGAGGTTTAACCTGTTACATGATTGTCATTGGCTTTGATTAAAGGCGGTGTGTGGTGAAGAAGAGAAGTGATTGGTGTGATCTTTGACCATTTGATTGGTCATCAATTCTATATCGCCTCCTATGAAGAACTAGTATTACCACCATGCTATTGGCCCTGAATCCAAGGGGGATGTAAGAGGAAAAGAAATGATTGGTTGGTGACTTTTTTAAAACACTATCAGCGGAGATATGTTTTACGATTTGAAGAAGGCTGAATAGCCGAAAGCACTTAACGGACTCCATTTTATTATTATTTTTATGTTTTGTTTGTTTTATTAAATTGCTCATCTGATTTTAACAGGAATGTGGATTGCCGTGGTGGTTTATCGAAGCTTTCTTTCCATTATAGATATTTGTCTTTCTTCGATACCTTCAGCGGTGGTTGCAAGTATTTGTTTCATATATGATCTGTATGGTTATACAGAAGAAGAATAAAAGATCCAAATATTGAAGTTCCCAAGACAGACCACAAGAGATCAGCTTTAGGAACGTAAACACATTAGTCCACATGCTGAGCAAAATTCGCTGTGCATGAAAAATAAAGTTTAAAAAAAAAACTTTTTTTTTTTGTTTGCGGTACGGCAAGGCCCCTGCTATTTATGTGTAAGAACTCCATGACTGCACAATCCCCATGGAAAGGGAACATCCCCTTACCTTGGAATTATTGATCTTGCATACTTGTTGAATAACTATGTAGTTGACTAAATTTTCTCAATTAAGTAGACGTCAACCAAAGGAGGAATTCATCCATATTCAGTTTCCCCATATAAATATATATGTGTGTGTGTGTGTGTGTGTGTGTGTGTGTGTGTGTGTGTGTGTGTGTATGCGTGCGTGCGCCCAGTGGATATAAGAAGTTTACACACCCCTGTTAAAATGCCAGGTTTTTGTGATATAAAGAAAATGAGACCACAATAAATCATTTCAGAACCTTTCCCATCTTTTGTGACCTATACCCCTGTACAATTCAGTTGAAAAACAAATCTGTTAGGGGAAAGATATAAAAAATAAAAAAACATACAATAAGCTGGTTGCATAAGTGTGCATACCCTTAAAGTAATACTTTGTTGGAGCACCTTTTGATTTGATTACAACATTCAGTCTTCTTGGGTACACAAATTGCCATCAGAAAGATTTTGATTAACCCTAAATGAAGTTCAGCTGTCCTATTAGGATTTTCCTTACATTTACTCAGTTGCCTGCTACAGCAAAAGCTATGGTTCGCAGAGAGCTTACAAAGCATCAAAGGGATCTCATTGTTGAAAGGTATCACTCAAGAGAAGGGTACAAAAACATTTCCACATCATTGGATATACCATGGAACACAGTGAAAACAGCCATCAAAAAGTGGAGAAAAACAGTGACGTTGCAAAGAACTGGACATCCTTTCAAAGTTGATGAAAAGACAAGATGAAAACTGGTCAGGGAGGCTGCCAAGAGACCTACAGCAACACTGAAGGAGCTGCAGAAATTTCTGGCAAGTGCTGGCTGTGTACTACATGTGACAATCTCCAATATTCTCCATATGTCTGGACTATGGGGTAGGGTTGCAAGATGGAAGCCTTTTCTTACACAGAAAAACATCCAGCCCGGCTAAAATTTACAAAACAATACATAGTCTCCCAAAAGCATGTGGGAAAATGTTATGATCTGATGAGACCAAGGTTGAACTTTTTAGCCACAATTCCAAAAGGTATGTTTGGTGCAAAAACAACACTTCACATCACCAAAAGAACACCATCCCCACGGTAAAGCATGGTGGTGGCAGTATCATGCTTTGGGGTTGCTTTTCTTCATCTGGAACTGGGGCTTAAGTCAAGGTGGAGGGAATTATGAACAATTCCAAATAAAAGTAACCTTTGGCCCAAAACTTTCAGGAGTCTGCTAGAAGGTTGAAGATGAAGAGGAATTTCACCTTTCAACATAGCAGTGACCCCAAGCATACATCCATATCAACAAAAGAATAGCATCATAGAGGAAAATTAAAGTTTTGCAATGGTCCAGCCAGAGCCCAGACCTAAATTCCATAAAAATCTGTGGGGTGACCTGAAGAGGGCTGTGCACAAGAGATGCCGTCACAACCTGACAGATTTGGAGTGCTTTTGCTAGGAAGAGTAGGCAAATATTGCCAAGTCAAGATGTGCCATGCTGATACTCCTACCCAAAAAGACTGAATGTCATAATTAAATCAAAAGGTGCTTCAACAAAGTATTAGTTTAAGGGTGTGCACACTTATGCAACCAGCTTATTGTATGTTTTTATTTTTTATATTTTTTCTCCTAACAGATTTGTGTGTTTTTCAATTGAATTGTACAGGTTATAGATCACATTAATGGTGGGGAAAGTTTTGAAATGATTTATTGTAGTCTCATTTTTTTATTTCACAAAAACATGGCATTTTAACAGGGGTGTGTACACTTGCTATATCCACTGTATGTGTGTGTGTGTGTGTGTGTGTATGTGTGTATATATATATATATATATATATATATATATATATGTATAGCATGCATATACATGCACAACACTGGTATAACAGGGTTGCATACATGATTGGAGAACTTTAGGAGATGGCTGTTCTCTTCAGTTAATGTGAGTTGTATAAAACAAAGCTGGGAATCTGTGTTTCCAATGATCACATGACATCATTTTAATGAGACTAACAGTCTGAATCTAGACTTAGTTAATATTTTTACTTAACCTGAGGCCTGTTGACCTTGGATTTAGTTATGCTATGTTCCTAGATTCATGGATTATAGTTTCATAGATTAGTACTAGGCTAACTGCCCTTCTGAGCCATTTTCAGCCTAGTCATTTACCCCATGCTAGAATAAAACCCTGTACCCTGTGTTTATAAGATACACACCTAAACCATTATGCCAACTTCCTACCCCAAAATATGCATTCCCTGGATTAGAATCCAGGACCATCTGCACTTCAGTACAACACTTAACCCATGTCACCACAAGGATAGTGACTGACCCTGCATTGCGGTGATATGGGCTTGTCTTCCGTAATTTGTGAGTTCATAAAGTCTTTCATTCTTGACTTAACAGTTGCTTTTCCCTTAAGCTAACCAGATGCAGTATAGCTCACCAGATATAAAGGAAAGGATTAATTGTCTAGGCTAATATGTGCTATTGAGGGTTCCACTTGCTGCATTAGTAAATGACTGTATTACATATCTGGGATTATATTGACTTTGATTTTGTGATATTGATTGTAGAAGTAGATATTTTATATCTAGTCTGCCCAAGTGCTACAGATTATAATATACTCTGTGAATTCCATTTAACTGAACACAAACACGAATTTGAAAGAAAAAATGTATTCACATGGCTGTGTGCGCATAATGTAAGATAAGAGTTTTTCTTTTATGGGGAAAGCCCTGCACAGAGGGACATGTGCCTCCCCATGTTTGTGATGACACCGAATAATATTTCTGCAAATCCCAATATTGTGAAGAATATTCACCAAATGCCACTTTAGGTGAACCTTCAATTCCCTTGGTGCTAGCCATAAGACTAGAGAGATCTGCACTCATCCAATTTTTATGTATACATTAACTCCTTAGTCATGAGCAGCAGAGAAGAGAGTCAACTTTGGTTAACTAGAAGCCGTGTTGTCAGTATGTGTTGCAGTACTAGGACTTGCAGTGAGTTCTTGAACGGCTGCCATGTCCCAGCTGGAACTCCCTACTTATGATTTGAGGTGGTTGTGTTGTGCACAGTTATGATACTGTCCCAGGTACTGCATTGTAAGTTTCATTTTACAGCAGCCTTACAATTCTCTTCCTCTTTGTCCTTAACCACAAATCCTGTCCTCTGGAATGCTATTGTGCAGTCACTGTGCACTAGTTTGGAAGACCATCCTATACATCTACTACCCTCTAACAGAAATAAAACTTCCTCATGAGTGTATTGGTTTGTTCTAATTGCAATGGATTCTCTTTTCCTCCCTTCTTTATTCAGATATGCACCCAAAGTATTTTGTATGAATAGTTTCTGCACAGTGATGTCCTCTTCCCTCCCTAACTTCTCAAATCTGGCTTTTATAGAGACAGTTATTACAGCTTTCACTTATCTCTCTAATGCCCCTTACAATCCATCGGACCCCTTATGCTATATCACTATCCTTGCAGGTGCTCTGAACCAGGCGCTACTAAATTTGGGTCTATCCATTACTCAGAAAACTGGCCAAGTGTGTTTTCTTACTTATTGAACCTGGAGTCTCTGTCATTAATCAAAGCAACCTCTAACTCTTACCACAGCCTTCTTTCTGTCTCTTACAGTCTGATACTATATTTAGCACCATTTATTAGTCCTTTTCCAGTCAGACTAGATTTTTTTCAGTCCAGTCTGAATTTCCTGGCTGAATTACTTTGCTTTAAGTGCAACACTTTGTTTGCATTGACTCTTAGCTACTGCCTTTCTGCCCAACTTTGCAAGTTTTCCAAAGTCTTTCTAGGCTTCTGTTTTTGTTCTTTATCATTATCCTGTGAACATCGCTGTGGTGCAGTGGTAGCGTTGTTGCCTCACAGCAAGAGGTTCTCTGGTTTGATTCTCTGCTGGAGTGCGGGGAGTGCCTTCTATGTGGAGCTTGCATGTCCTCCCCGCGGTTTGGTGGGCATTCAAAAGACATGCGTAAATGGGCGTGCGCTGAAGGTTGAAAGTTGAGCTGGCACCTCAGTGTTTGTGAAAATCTACTGCCAATCATTAGCGGACCGGAGTTCCGCTGTGGCGACCCCTAACCGGGAAAAGCCGAAAGACAACAACATCATTATTCTGTGTTGGTATTAATTACAAACGGGGTCCTCTTGCTCATGATTCCTGTAATTGACTGAAAAACACAATGGGCCCAATGCTGATCTCTGCAGCGCCCTGATGTGTGCACCCTCCTCTCTTTGAAGGAGCTCCAAAAAGCACCAACATCTGTATCGTACCTTTCAACCACCCTACAATTGAGGCGGTACTCTGGTTTTGCTTTATAAGTTTGCTTCTGCTTTGGTGCTCTACTTTGACATGAGAAAGCTCAGATTTCTGCACTTTTTTAGCTAAATTGAAGATCCAGTTAGAGGAATGTCTGCAGCTTGCTGCAGTCATAACAGACTAGTAAAAGACAAGGTCTCTAGCACTGTGTGGGCTTTTTAAATTAGATGTGGTATAGCACAGTACTAACAAGAAGATATGCCTGTGTGTGGCAGGGCATCAGAGGGGGCAGAGCTCTTGCCTGTCAGTTATTTCTAGTTGTGCAGAACATCCATGTAATTCAGTTACTGATGATTACTGCCAGTCTTTAATGACAGTAATTGAGAGTTTCATATTTATATGCATGTTGAGGCAATGCCTGTTGTACAATTAAATTCTAAAATGACTTGGAGTATACTGTGTTTAAATACTGGTGCTTTTTTAGGGCCTTTCCTTTGGCTGAGCTTATTGAGCAAAAAAATTGGGTGGTGGTATGGTCTGTTCCTCATAATCCTGGCAAATTGTTATGAACTGCGTCATTAAGTAATGAGAGAGATGTAGTCTTCAAATAATTCAGAAAATATGCTAATGGAAATCTTATTGTTTTAGCACCTTTCTAAGTATGTAAGATCAGTATTTAAAATCTCTTCATGACTGGGGTGGGTTGCACTGTGGTTCTGACATCTCAAGTTGGAATACATTTCTAGGCCATTATTTATGTAGTCTTGCACTTATCTGATATGAAGCAGACATTGAAGATGTACACAGTCATAAAATTGCTCATAATTTCTGGTTGTCTCTCTGTTTTTGCAGAGGTAATAGCTCTCATCAGTCTAAATCCTAGTTTCACTTCATATTTTTGGTCTGATACTCTCAAAATGTGTTGCAAATTGTTACTGAATGCAGTCTCTAAATATTGGCAGATGCGAGTTTCAGATTGTCTTTCATAAAATACTTGCTAATGCAAAATCTGTTATACTACCCGCTAAGTATACTAGAATAATATTTAAAATCTGTCCCTGATTTTAGGTTTTTGCTCCTGATTCTTGATCTAAGTGGTTGAAAGACTATTGGGGGGGGGTGTTATTCAGAGTTAAACTGCATTGTTCAAGCAAAGTGAAATACTTTTGTGGGTTATTTAAGTATTTATTCATTTGTTTGATCACAAGCAGACATCTAAGGTGTAGACAGTCTTACAAGGGGCTATAATTGATGGTTGTTTTTGTATGGGTGTGTATGTGTATAAATATATATATATATATATATATATATATATAAAATTATACAGTATAAAACCTCTATAATGTTACTGTAAGCACGAGGGATACATGGCTATGAAAAAAAGACATTTTTATATGCAATATTTTGGTCTAGTGACAAAACACTTTTATAATGTTGCTCTAAATGGATTTATGCATTGTATAGAACTAAAATTATGCTTTTTTTCATGGAGAAGGAAGGGATCATTTTAAAATAGCCCAGATGGGCTATAAAATTTTAAGCTTAGTTAGGAATGCTTTGAGCTCCGTTTCAGTTACAGGCTGAGGTGTGTCTGTTTTTTTTTTAATCTATAATATAAATCTCTGTTTAGTGGACGAATACAAATAAACATGCATATTAATTCTTCTAACTAAAATGTAGTTCTAATTGGCATGTTTAGCAGATTCTAATTTCATAAGTTCTAGCTGGTTAAAGGGTAGATTTTACACATCTGTGCTCACACTCCCATTGGTACAAATTTATCTATATGCAAACTTTGAATGGTATGATTTTGGAAACTCTCCTGTAATTTGTGATGGCCCCCTGCTATGATTTTGAAAGGTAAGTGGTTGATAGGTATGGTCTGCTTTATTTCTAGTCGCATCCTAATGCATTTTATCATTGCTTTGACAACTCCTAACTGCATAGGTCTCTTCATAGCCTTTTGCCAGAGGAAGATGGAGACAGAATTCTTTGGTATTGGTAGGCTGGCATCTTGCTAAGAATTGTATCACAAATAAACTAATAAAACCAAGGCAAGCACTTCACCACGCAGCAATGACACCAAGATAATCCAATTGCTCTTTAATTTAGCGCTTTCATCAGGTATAATTCAGGTATAGAATTCAGATTCTGAAGAAGTTGTATACCTGACGAAAGCACTAAATTAAAGAGTAATTGGATTATCTTGGTGTCATTGCTGCCTGGTGAAGTGTTTGCCTTGGTTTTAATAGTCTGGCATCTTGCTTAACTATGATCCGTAATAGTATTTGATCAGGTCAGTCTCCAAGACATCTTGACCACAAATGCATACAGCTATCACTTGTGGTAGCTATTGTGCATCAGCAATATCATCCGATTATCTCTCACAAATTCATTACCATCCTCATAGTGGTCTGTAAACATGACTGGCCTTTCTGTCCTGTTTGTCTCTCTCCCTTGTTGTCTTTGTCTTAGTCTTTTCTCTCAACTTTCTAGCAACTGGGTTCAGTCTTGCAGGCATGCAGTCAACGTGTCTAATCCTCATTTCTCCTGTTTGCAAAAAAAATACGTAGTGTAGACTTTTGCTATCACTTGTCTAAAGACTAGTAGGTCATTGAACACTTCTTTTAGGAGATCCAGAAGTAACAGCTTAACCTGAGGATTTCGAATACTAACTCACCTGACCTAAATGTTTTGTTCTCTCCTAATTTGTCAAGATGCTGATCTACCCAAAACACTAGAGGTGTAAAGCTACAAAAATGTGACTACATACAAAATAAAGTAAAATAAAACAAAGTGAACAGGGAAGTCCATTTATATTAAAACCAGCACATTGATATTTTGCCTTCTGAGACACAGAAGAAGCAAACAACTCCCACTGCTTATGTAAGACTTTTGAGTTAGGAAAACAACCCATTAAAATAGCCTATCAGAAAAAAAAGCCAATATTTGTTGATAGATTTTTTTCTTCCCTGACCAGGAAAGCCTCACTGGGACTCTAAAACAGAAGCCCGGGGAGAAATTTTCCACACGCAGAAAACAATGTACATATACTCATTCAATACAAATATTCATTTTACAGTTATTATGCATAATCCTGTCTAACACTGGAAGATATTTCCTCATATAAAAATTAACAGTATAGATAATTATGAAAACAAATAGAGATAAATATAGCTCAAATTGTAAATAGTCTACTATAGTATATTGCACATGAACTTAATAGAAGACGATGTATAGTAAGTTGGTGGTGGTGGTAAAACAGAGCTAGAGATCAATTTAAGGGATTGATATAGGGAGGGGAAATGGAGTTTGGGTCTGAGATCAAGATATGCAAATATATTTCAAGTAAGGTAAAACATGGAATGTATTAATGTGATATAGCTTTAAAAATGACCTTTATTTTATTTTTATTTTTATTTTCTTTGAAGTTTGTTTGCCAGGATGCTCCATTGGGCCGAAAGAGCCCATTTTTAATTGAGTCCTGGTGAGAAAAGCTCCATAGATACAATGTATGAAATAACAGGTTGTTATAGTACAAGAAGAGTACATGGAAACAAAGTATTTGATGATGCAATTTAGAAGATAAAAACAGAAATTATATAACAATTAGTAAACGTTTACAAAAATATAGTCCCTATCATTGCTAACATAGATATTAAGTCTATTACTATAATAAGTAGGTATTTACAAGTCAGTTACAACTAAAGTAGCTATTTACAAATATATATGTCCCCACAGGGGAAATATGATCAGTGCGGGGGGGTATATAGGTTAAATGAGGTAAGGGAGAGATGAGTTAGGGGGAGTAGAGACAGAGAGGAAAATGGGGAGGTAGAGTTGAGTTAGGTTAGAAGGGGTAGGAAGTAAGGTAGATGCTGGGGGCGTTAGTAACATGAACATAGCCAGGAGTTGTTCCCATGTTTCTTCAGGTTGGATATAAATGGGTTTAAGCTTGCCACTTTGCTTCAGTGGGAGTGATTAACGGTTTAAACATTTTGAGGCATAGTTGGAATATAGTATTAATTCAGCAGTATTTTTTAATTTAGTGTTTAGTATAAGTTTTCTCTGGAGCATAGTTCTCTTGTTAAGTAATAAAGCTGAAGGATGTTACTTAGAGATGGGTTATTTTCTTGTGAGTATGAGATGCAAATAACTGTGTGCAGTTAAGTAATGTAGAAGTTTCATCCACTCTAGCTATCTTGGGGGCAAGGCATTGTTGGGACCTGAAAGTGTCCTTGGCAGAAAAAAAAAACACTATTGTCACATTCCTTTAGATTTATTAAATGTGTGGTTTACAGATTGGTGAGTACTGTGGAGGCATAAAGAAGTTGTATGCAGGAGCTAGGCTGTTGAAATAGTTTTCCTGGCTGTGGTTGTGAGATAGAGCTTGAATTGATAAAAAAAGATCCAGCTTTTGATGCATTTCTAATGACCTGTAGTGTATGATTTTGCACTACAGTTTAGACAAAAGCCATACTGTGTTGTGTACAAAAGGTTATTGTCTATATGATCTTTACAAGTTGTATATGACTTCATTTTTCAATGACTTTAGAGCTGATAATGCAATTCTGCAGTAGTTTTTGAACTACATTTTTTTCCTGTGTGTAAATGTGTTATGAATGAATTTTTCCAAAGAGTGGCCAGTTTTCTTGGATGGAACAATTATAATGTAGAAAGGATAAGCTAATTGAGCTGTCATTCTGCTTAATTCACTGGTTAGATTATTTATAGCTAAGAAAGTTTTCTTTAGGTTTTTTGAAATCTTTTTTGCTAGTTAAGGTGAGAATAGGCCGGAAGGGGAAAGATGTTGATTGGTTTAAACTGCAGGTGAAGAAGGCTGCTTTAGACAAGTTAAAGGACTAGTTTAAAAATGTGTGTTAAATGGAGCATTAATAATATTGGGTGATTGGTGATGGATCAGTAATATCGGGCAGTTGGTGATGGATCAGTAATATCGGGAGGTTGGTGATGGATCAATAATATCGGGCGACTGGTGATGGACAGACTGGGCAAGAAAGGTTTACCTGGGTAGTGGAGATTTCCAAGAGGAGACCAAAACTGTATTGGGATATTTGGATGTTCTTGTTATAGACTAATATATTACATTTTTTACCGCTTTGTTTGGTATTTAGTGCAGTTTCTTAGATGTTTAAAGTTTTGCCAGTTAGTTGGGATTTCTTTAGCCACATTTTTTCAGTCCTTGTCTCTCAAATGCATTAGGCTGGTTCCTTTCATTAGCCATGAGCTGGGTTTGGATTTAGCACTCTGTTTTTAGGAATTGTTATTGCATATTGTATTTAGAAGGATGTTGATGAATTCAAACTGAGTGCCTTTTAAGTATCTTCAATTTGCATGCATTTAGGTTTGTAATGAACATATATTTTGGAAATCTAAAGAGGCTACATTCTTGAATATATTGTAGTAGGTCTGTTGTCTTGTTGACTATGCTGGAAGGTGATCGCTAATTATATTTGGAATGCAGCCGATGCAAGCTGAATTGTTTTGCGATGTACTGCAGATCCAGTTAAGTATATATTTCTTCCTATCAGGCTTAATATAAGTAGTAGTAACAATGATGAGCTGTCACCTTGTATACAGTGTCTGTTTGTACATAATCAGGTGGGAGAGAGTGGTGATGCTTACTAAGTGATAATCAGTGTTATGGTCACCAAGTGTAACTTTCTTTGGGTATGCTATAATTTACCCAGTAGAGGATATTTTCTTTGGTGGTAGTATTTTCCTGTTTATGCATATATATGTGTACATCTGTGTGTGTGTGTGTGTGTGTATATATATATATATATATATATATATATATATATATATATGTGTGTGTGTATATATAGATATATATGTATGTGTGTGTGTATATATATATATATATATATATATGTGTGTATGTATGGATCTACGTTTTTAAATCAAAAGTACGGTTCATCGAACTGTACTTCCTTGAACTCCCGCGAAAGTGCATTCCATCGAAAATGCACTTTCGCGGAAAAAAAAACTAACTAAAAAAATAAAATAACACACTAAACAGCTACAGGGCAAGCCCCTGCAACTCTACTTTAATATTCTCACTCCGAGATCGTACTACAGTAGGGAAAAGGGAAAATTCCCGTACCCCCACTATACTATGATTTCATCAAAACTTTCCTTAATTGTATATCAACAGTATATGCTGATGTACAACTAAGGCAACATGCAGACTGCATGTTTTCCTTTTAATTTGTTTACTTTAGCGAAAGTGCATGTTCGAAAAAATGCACTTAGGCTAAAATAATTTCGACAAAATACGGTTCGATGAACCGTACTGTCGATAAAATAAATAGAACCCGTATGTATATGTGTATATATATATATATATATATATATCTATATCAGTGTGTGTGTGTGTATATATATATATATATATATATATATATCTATATATATCTATGTATATATATATATGTATATATATATATATATATATATACATGTATATATATGTATATATATATATATATATGTATGTATGTATATATATGTATATATATATATATATGTATATATATATATGTGTATGTATATGTATGTATATATATATATATATATATATATATATATATGTATATGTATGGATCTATCTTACAACGTCGATGTCAAAACGCGAAAAACGAAATCACCGACACCACATAACCGACATTTCACAAACACGAAACCTCACATGCCGACACACCATAGTCCCGACAAGCAACAGACAAAACACCTCCCCGGTCCAAAAAGCACACACAACACAAGCACACCAAGATCCTTACAAACCCACAGTAAACCTCACATACACAACTACCTACAACCTTAACGCAAACCCTAACCCTAAGGTCCGCCACTCGCACACTCACCTAACCGGCGCCTAACCCTAACTCACTTAACCCGCCCTAACCCACAAACTATCACAGTCGCACACTTACCTAGCTCGGCCCAACCCTAACTCACTTAACCCGCCCCTAACCCACAACCATCACAGTCGCACACTTACTTCCAGCCCGCGCCCTAACTAACTCACTTAACCGCCCCTAACCCACAAACTATCACAGTCGCACACTTACCTAGCCCGGCCGCCTAACCCTAACTCACTTAACCCGCCCCTAACCCACAAACTATCACAGTCGCACACTTACCTAGCCCGCGCCTCTAACCCAACTCACTTAAACCCGCCCCTAACCC